>NW_008654393.1:65685-79535 GCF_000695815.1 Acanthisitta chloris | reverse complement strand
TATATATATATATGTTCTTATCAGTTGCCAGCAGCAGAAATGCTTTTGTAGAAAAGCTACAGGCTAGAGGGATAAGTGTATAGAATTATAGAATCACAACATTATTTGGGTTGGAATGAACCTTAAAAATAATATGGTTCCAACCCCCTTGCCATGGTCAGGGACATCTTTCACTAGACCAGGTTTCTCAAAGTCCCATTCAACTTGACCTTGAACAATTACAGGGATAAGGAGTTCACAACTTCTCTGGGCAACTTGTTCCAGTGTCTCACCACTCTTACAGTAAACCATTTCTTCCTAATATCTAACCTAAACCTATGATCTTTCAGTTTAAAGTCATTCCCCCTTGTCCTATCACTACATGTCCTTGTAAAAAGTTATTTTCTATTCAGCTTTCTTGTAGACCCCTTTAGGTACTGGAAGGCTGCTCCAAGGTCTCCCTGGAGCTTTCTCTTCTCCACACTGAACAACTCCAATTCTCTCAGTGTTGCCATTCTGATCTTTTATGAAGTATTTGAAGACGTATGGAGTAAGTACTGACTATAGTCACAGAAGCACCCTATTAGTCTGCACACATCCACATACACTTCTAAATTTTTGTCTTCTTAGCTAAATACGGACAATAGTCACCACGTTGTAAGATTTCACAGTATAAAAGTGGATTTGGGTTTCTGATTGTGTATGGGTTGAGATACATAGACTTCAATATAAAAGCTATTAATGTAGATTATGTTTGCTATTTATGCTAGTACACCTTTGATTGGAACCAAATCTATGTCCATCCACATTACAGTAAGAAATTTAGTTACCACAGTCATTAGCTGTACCAGTTTTCTTTAATGATAAGACATTTTCCTGGTAATGGGTAACAGTGGCATAACTGAAACAAAGAAATAACATAAGGAATAGAGTGTAGCACTCAGACTATGACTTTTCTGCAATCTTTTACAATTAATTTAACCAGAGGGAAGTCTTCCTTTTCCCTTCTCCAAATCACCAGCTGTATTTCCATTTCAAATTCATGTTCAGTTTGCTAGTGAAAGGTCCCCCTTTGATGAGGTCCTGAGTTATTCATTCAAAATAAACCAATGTCTATAACATTGAAAGTATCTGGTATACAGAAAAAGATGAGCATTATGTGGGGATTTTATGCTTGTTTTCTGATAAGCTCTGAATTCTGCCTTTCATTCTGGAAGTTACTAAACATCCTTCACAGACCAGATAACTAAGCAAATCCAATCACCACCCTGACCTTTAGTGAGTTCCAAAACCATAGTCTCCTTGCATGGAAAAAGAAAATGACCTTCAGGAGACTGCATCCAAACCAGACTTCACATTCTCTCTCCAGCAGACATGCCATCCAAACAAACCTTGTCCTTCAATCACTCAGAAAAATCAGTCAACAGTCTCCTGCCCATCAGCAGAGCAGAAGAATTCATTTTTAACAAACTTTATGACAAATTCACCCTTGCATTGAGAGTAACATATATATAGATATCTCCCCATTCTTACTTGAGCACAGAGCTTATAAAACTAACCTGAGCCTTGCAAGTGGTTGACAAACACTGAAAACTAATTTTCTGAACCTCATATAAAAACTGATATGATGCAGAAATAAGAGGTTCTGAGGAGGTATGGTGGAATGCCCTGCCTCTGCATGGTAGAGGAGAAGCACCTGGTCTATGCTGAACTGGCCAGGGAGGTCTGTGCCTGCCTCTGTACAACTCTCATTACCTGAGCTGGTGAAATGTGAACATTACTGACGGTCAGAAGGAGACTGTGTGGGCTGTTAGTCTTTCTGTGACAGCAAGCACTATGGGGTCTTGTATTTGCTTTGCTTGCCCTCTGTCCTCCTCACATCAGAGTACCATGACCTTTTCAAGCACAAAGAGGAACATAGTGCCAGAACTTCCCTGAATTATTGATGCTGCCACTCAAATGCCTTCCCCTTGTATTTCCTGTGGCACCAGATCTTTACAGCTGAAAATCCCACAGGGGTTGGGTACAGTACCCAGGACAGACCTCACCCAAAAGCAATTCTCTGAACTCCTCTGGTTAAGATATATGAGACTGAGTTTCCAGGAGACACTGGGTGGGATGGTAGCTTGTAGATTGTGTCAGGGGGTAGCACTCAGATGACATACCACATCCCTCCCAGTCACTGGGAAAAATGGAACATATATTGTTATGTCAAGTGTATCCTCTCTGCTGGTGCTTTGTGTGGGTTAAAGGGGCTCCAGGGGTGTCTGTGGAGCAGTGATGATTTGACTTAAAAACATCAGCAATGTCACATTGACAGAGCACATGCACTTCTTCACAGCCCTCAGCTAGACAGATTCTATGGGATTGGACAACAAGCAGAAGAGTGAGTTTTGTATCACACTCACCTTCATGTCCCTCTCAATCACCACGTTGATTTGTATATCAGGACCTTTGCTTTACTTGGATGGCTTATCTATTTTGGCAAATTTCCTTTCCCAGTTAAAGTAAGACCTTTAAATTTTCTAGAGTTAATTTTATGAGAAGTATCAGACATCTGCAGAACTGCATTTGTGCAGTGATGAACAAATACAAAATCTTCCAAGAAAGCCCAAGCACAGACTCTTCTTACTGGCAAAGAGGGGAGAGGGGAAAGATCAGCTATGAAAACATGATTACAGCCTGCATTAGTGTGTGCCAACACCTTATGGCTATTTTAAAACTTCTGAGAAAATGCTGAAGAGGAAAAAATAATACAAAACCTGACATGTTTCTGTGCTTGCAAGTATAGATATTATACATTTTTTTCATGTGTTGGAAAATAGTGGAGCATTTTCTAGGTCTGATCTTGCCATCCTTCTTCCAGCTATTTTTCCTGTGCTCTCCCTGGAAGAAGTCTTTCAATAACACAGGAAAAATTAGGAATTTGAATTCAAAGGTTAAGGAAACTTTAAAGGTATGACATCATATATTTGAAGATGTGATCTGTGTATTTCAGTCCAAAGGGAACACTGTTGAGGGTCAAGAGCTGAAACTCAGTGACCATTTTATGCCAGAGCTTTGTTGCATAGCAAAAAATAGAAGGTATCCTTCTCTCTTCTGAAAAATATGTTCTACAACATTCAGGAAGAAACAGAACTACAATTAAGTCTTGTTTGACAATGAATTGCATTTCTTAAACATCCGTTTATTTTGTTTTTTTCCAACCTGATCCGCAGTATCGACCATGGGGATGAATTTAAGACAGCTTTCCCCACGGTTGTTCATCACACTTGTCTGGTATATTAAGCACACTGGGGTACAAAAGAGCCTGTAATGTTATTACCACTCACAAACACTGCCACTAAAAGGATCAATGAACATGTGTACATGGAAATGAGGCTTGTCGCTGCTCTCAGAGTGCCAGCATTCAGGTTTATGTATGAGAACCATTTCAGCATCCTTTTAAATGTGGGTTTTATTTTTAATTTTTTTTCCAGAATACTGACCCAGAAATTGGCATAGATTAAGAAGGGGTCAAAGGACCTTCAGAAAGACTTTTGTCTCAATTGCCCTAATCCAAGATGCAATCCAAACAACCTGTATTCCATTCTGGATGTTAGTACAGCTACATAATGTTTAGAAATTATAGATGATGAGTGATGAATAGCAGTTGCAAGTATTAAGAGGTCAATTTGATAACTATATTTTTTTATCTGTATTTTTTTTTAAAATATATTTCTAGACTTATCTTCAAACAAACTATGAAAAAGCAGACCAGTGTTCAATGTAAACAATAATCAAAATCTAAGGCTGTCTCTGTAATGTCAAAAAATATACCTTCCTCTTTTTGGGGCCAGATGTCTTCCTCAGTATTGTGATTACCATTTATTGCCTCACAATAAGCTAGCACCAGTCCATTCAAAATAAATATTTTTCATGTAAAAATGCCATTTCTATACTTATGCAGCATCTTCCAAAAGAAATGTTTTCTACTGCGAACACTTTGGCAGCAGCAGAAAGAAGTGATAAGATAGAATTAGTATATGCTGCTGACCATTTGAACAAAAGGGGAAGCTACAAAAGCATTCTTACAGGATCAAATAGTCAATCATGTTTACAATTTCTGCCATCACCACCAGGAATAATATGTGTTTTAGAAATACTCTGTCATATTATGGCAGTGATATAGGAGTAAAATTCACATATCAGTGAAGTTATTTATCAAATTTGATGAAAAAACCCCCTCTCCTACTGCAAAATAATCCAAGTTTAGAAACCAATATTCTCTTCCAACACAATGTCATGGACTGTCTCTGTATCACAAATGTACATAGGCAAACACAGAGCCTCATGGACCTCTTCTTTAGAGGGATAAAGACAGCAAATGAAGGTTATTGCTGTGCTTAATGCAATTTATTGCAATTTGAACCTGTAAGTGAATAAAACCTAGACAGCAACAGCCAGAAATATTTTGGCTTTTCAAATTAATCTTTTTAGTTAGGTTGTACTTTGACTAAAAAGACTACTTACCACAGCTCTAAATTAGGTCTTGGTATATATGATAGGCAATGTATATAAAACTGTGAAACAACAATCTTTTCTAGTTGCAAATTAGAGATGCAAACTGAGGGTGAGGTAATGCAAAGAGAAAAAAGAGGGCTAAGATGAGACCATATTAGATGAAAGAAAGGATTATTAAAGTGAATAAAGAAATAGGGAGTCTTAAATCTGAACCTTTCCATGTGATTAATTAAGCTGCATCCTGAATTTGTTAATTGGATGCTTACATGATATGTTGTTGTGGGACAATGACAGATGACATTGCACTGATGGCAATTAATCCTAGTAGCACTCTTAAATAAGGTATGAAACTATCTGGTTATCTCTGTTTCTGCAGCCATTTCTCTGAAAACCTAGAATGGAAATAGCTATGAGCCTCATTATGAGGAGGAAAAAAATTATGATTATTCAACCAGTTCTAAACAGCATTGATTTGCTATTTAGAAAACAATTGTTTTCAAGTAAAGATATTTTGTCACATTTACTGACAGTGTCTACCTTTTATTTAACACCTTTAGTAAGGATAGAAATAAGCTCTTAAGTTTACAATCTTTCATTGTATTCTGTACAGGGAAAAGACATGAAATTTAAATAGCTGATAATGCAAAGTCGCTAAGGAAGCAGCAGGAAAAAGCTCCAATAGACCCATGATAGGAAAACAACATTTCTAGTTCTTGTTGGGTTTTTTCCTCTCTATTTTTAATATCACAAGAGTACATGTGAAGGAGCAGATGTCCTTTTGGACTGACAGTGGCGTAAATTACTAAACTTTGCTACTGTGAGTTCCAAGGGAATTTGTATTTCATGGCAAAGCATGAAAAGTGTGTTGGTTTATCCTATTGAAAGAATCTTGGGGAGAAATTAGCTAATACCTCACTGAACTATTCCATGAGAAAGAATTCAATACTCACTGTGATTTAGGTCACTTAAAAATAGACACAAGAAAAGTCAGGTTTCAGTGCTGTACATGCTGACTCAACTGTTTTTGTCTCAATTGGCAGTTTAAACGGGTGGAAAAGTCTGTGTGGTTGATTTCCATCAGTTGCAAGTCACATGTGAAAAAAATTTACACATTGTCATAGTCAGAAAAAAAGTTTTGATAAGATTACATTCCCTCTCCTCTCCCTGCCCCCTTTTTATTTTCAGGCAATCCATGAAGAGTCAAAGTCTATAAAGAGTATTATGGAAATTGCTCTACTTAATCAAGAAGTTTGGTTCTGCCGTATACTTCATCAAGGTTTGGGCAAAACAAGGAGGTGCTCTGCAAAACAGAGACAGTAATAATGAAGATAATAACCCTTTCCTTTGTATTTCTTAGCCTGTGATGTCACCCTACAGCGAGGACTACTGAGGCACAGACTAAATAGTCTGCATAAAATTTTAGTCTAGGTCTCTAAGAATGCTGGGATGCATCTCTTAAAAAAAATATGTCCAATATCTTGAACTACCTCAGCTCAGTTTATGCCTCTAGAAATTACTGTAATTAAAATAGCAAATATATAAGTTTTATCATATGAAATCACTAGGTCAGAGTAGTCCATGCAACTGAATGAGGAATGCATGTTGGCTGATTGCAAAATAGACGAGAAGAAAAAAAAGCATCTTGCTTTTTACATAGAAGATGTACTTATAATAGATGAAGATTTCTTAAAGTACCAGGTGTCATTCTTTGCTCTTTGACACTGTTTTCAATCCCATTGAAGTCTCACGTTGCAGGCATCCATACACACAAATTGGACTTCAGGCATGGATTTAGGAGAGCAGATGAATATAGGGCAGTCATAGGACACAACAGTAACATTGCTTGCCCTCAAAGCAGAAGAAGAAAGAATGAAAAGACTTTTTTTTTCCTTTAGTTTATTAAGGACCAGAGTCATAAGGACACAACAGTATTCCAACCACCTAGTTTACTGACTAGCAATCTATGCCAAAAGGTCTGAATTATCACTTCTAGAACAAAAGTATGAAGCAATTCTCATAGATAGGGAAAGGGAAAAATTTTTTATAACCTGACACTGAAAACTATTGGCCTAAATCTGTATTTTCATTTACACTTCTTCATTTGAAATGCCAAAATATATGAAATGCCAAAGAAATACCTTCTCAAAAGGTAATACTGGATCACATGTCATAGAATCATCAAGGTTGGAAGAGATCTTTAAGATCATCAAGTCCAACTGTCAACCTAGGACTACCACTGTAACCCCTAAACCACTAAACCATATCACTCAGTGCCAGATCCAGAAACCTCTTAAACAGCTCTAGGGGCGGTGACTCCCCCACCTCTCTGGGCAACCTATTCCAATGCCTGACCATAAGCAGTGTCCTTTAATGCTTTTTCTTTCTTATCAGAACTGCTTCTTCTAGATGATGGTAGAGTTACAGGAAATCAGCAGGATATTAATCCTTTTTTGATCTCAGGCATTGTAAACTCAGGTCATATCTACATATAGGGTGTGCACTAGAAGCCTCTTAGTATCATATTGATTAGTAACATTTTATAGATTTCAGCATTGTTCTATGTGGAACCTCTGAAAATAATTGCTGTTTTATAACTCTCAAGACAAAATCAATAGGATAATAATAAATAAATGTATTGCACAAGCAGCTGGAATAAATCTGGCTGAGAAGCCTGGAACAGAAGTATTTGGACACAGAGAGGAAGATACTGCTGACTCTCAAAATGAACTGCGATCTTGCAGTGGCTAGTGAAGCTTTGCTACACTTGCAGGTAAATTTCTGACCACCACACTGTGCTATAGAAAGTATGTACTTACGTCATGGGATACTTACAAAGTAAAGTAATTATTCTTATTAGAACTAAGAAGGGCCCTTCCAAAGCAAGACATTACCAACAGTTTGCTATTCTGTGCATAGTGAACTTGTAAAACAAAACTCCCAACCACTTCTAAAGGTGTCATCTTGGATAAACCTGTGAAGCATTTTCCTTCTATGGTCTCTATCATAGCCCCAAAATTTTGATTTGTTTGCCCACATGTATTCAATGGTGTGTTTGAGGCACCTTATTCCCCTTGGTTAATCTACAATACATTTGGAATTACCTCAATTCCACATTTACAACATTTTTATGGATACCGTGACTTTACAGTATCTTATAAACTCTTTGATGACAAATCAACAAAAGCCAACAAGTATCTTGATGACAAATGGCTCATGCCCCAGAGTTAAATCACTCTCATCATCTGTCGAAACATATTTCACCCCAATGTGATACAATAGTGTATCATGTGACTGTGTTACTTAACAAATAAACCCAAATACCTTCTGAATCACAGCAAATAATTTACATTTCCATTAGTCAAACCATCATTGCTAAAGCAATAAGCTAGACTTCTAAAGAGCATGGATTTTTATTAATGCTATAGATACCCAAACCATTTAGACTTCTAATATAATTCCTATTGATATTGCCAGTCACTTGCCAATCAAAAAAATAAATTGTATTTCTCTCACCCAACCACCAAGGGGGGAAGGGATGGGAGGAGGGAAGGAGGCAAGTAATCCAGCAAAATGAAAACTACCAGATAATCAGAATTTATATGGCAAAGAAAATGTACAGCCAGAGCTGCCGCCACTACACTTGCATATGTCCAAGGTTTTGGAAGCACTTCTTTTACCAGTGCATTAATATGTATCTCAAAGACCTTACAGCCCACTGTACCATCTGGTCCTCTGGGGATTTGGAGGATTAGTACCTTCAGTAGGGACTGCTTTTGTATGTTGCATGAGAAGTCAATAAATAAAATACAAACACCACAGGGACTGCCATCAGTGAGTTCCTGAACCCTGCTTTTTTTGTGTTTCCATATGTTCTCATAAACCTTCTGTTCTTTTCAAAGCAGTAGCCTAGAGGAAGGGTAAAAGGATGGACAATTTGGTGTTGAGCAGGGCCTGGGCTGCTCAGCTGACAGAAGGAGCTGGGGCTGTTGCCAGGGTGCAGGTCTGAGGTCAGGTGCTCTCAAGGGGGCACACAAGAGGTGCTGTCTGACAGAATAATCTACTGCTCAGTCCCCATCAGCAGCCATGGGATGCTGATGGGATGTAGGCATCTTAGGCTGTGCTTGAGAGGGCACTAAGCCCTCTTTGGAAGGAGCCTCATCTCCCTCTTCCCATTGACTCACTGGGACCAAAATACGTCTTTGGGCCCTTTTTTATATATTGTTTTGTTGAATAGACAGTCCATAATGTTTTATTGGCTATTGACTGTTTGCTATCCTCAAACAAACATTTTGTTTGACTGTATATAGCACCCAGGAAGAGCCTAACACCCCATAAAACATGATTTGGGGGGGGGGGAGGGCTGTTATGTGCACCTGGCTTGTATTTTTCTAGACTGTCTGGTTTTCAACTGAGAAAAGACAATTGATTAAGGTCCTGGGGCTATCCCAAGCGTTACAGAGAATCCTGATTAATGAGCAGCTTACTGAGAAATAGGCTCTTCCTGAGGAGCTGTCAAGCCCTGAAGAATTGTGCTAGCACTTCTTAGCTGTGCCCTCCACACCTCAGTGAGACCAAATTGTCCAATTACTCTTGTATATTTTTGGAGGCATGGGAAGTTTTTTCATGTTTCACAGTGGAACTGTCAAGATATTTGGTCATCAAAAAAAAATAGCTTTTCCCTATGCCGGGGTATTTATTTTTTTGGAGATAAAGTTATGTAAGAAATGGCCTTCCTTTCAATTTTCGGTCATAGCTGCTGCCTGTGTATTGAGCACAGACTTTGATGAGGAGCCCACATCCAGAATCTGGAACAGGTGTCCTGCCAAGCCTGACTGGGACAAGACTGCAATGGAGGAAAATGCCATTTTTCTTCCTTATTGTTTCACCAGTCTGATAGAAGGGGAGGAACAACCATTTTCCCTTACCATGGAATATAATAATGTCAAGCTTGCTTTTCTCTATATTAGGTGGCAGAACTTCTTTGAGATGATTATATCAGTGAGGAATCAGTGAGCTTCAATAAAACCCATTGCTTCTAGCACACCTATTTGTCAAGTTATAGGGTTGACTAGAGCCAAAGTTTTCCTCAGGACACAGAAAGGCTAGAGCCAAGTCAGATTTATGGGACTTCTTTACATCACCAGCAGTCAGCCTGTGTGACTATATAAGTCCTGTGTCAAAAACCATCCCCTAGGCAAGATCCAAAATGTAAAAGCAGTTCCTCAGATAACAGAGAGAAATTACCATGGGAAGATGCTCATCCAAGGATTCATAGTAAGTAATCCTGTCATGTCCTGCAGTGCAACATAGAAAGAGGAAGGTTAATGAGATACTGCCTTGGCCTTCCTCTCTGTCAGAATAGGAGGTCTTGCTTGGTAACACAGTGAAATGATAAATGTGAAGAGTATGTACTCTAAATTATTCAGATTTCATAATAACTAATGAGTTTGGGTATTGACTACTAGTTTTTAAAAAATTAAAGATGAGGTGCTGCAACTAGCCTGGTCTATTATAATATTAATTTTTAAAAAATAAATTCACAGCTCATTGGATTTTCATCTTCATTTCAACCACTGTTTACCCTCGTTTAGCCTCTCGACAGGGGTGCTGGCCCACGACTTCCTTCTGAAATTAATGGCCTATGGCCATGATGAAAATTTTTCTTCCTCTGTGACTGAGCACTCAGTTCAACTCTCAGTTACACTTGTGCAGTTCAATTAGCTTGGGGATAATCAAGAAAAAACATCAACAATGCTTCTACAACCTTCAGTCTTTTTGCCTTTGTTATACTGTACTGAACTTACTTTAATGTAGGAGAAACTAGAGACCTGTGTAATTATTAACTATCTATTCTGAGGTAGGCAATAGTCAATACTTGGTATATCTACAGTGAATAGTGCATTTTCCTCCAGATTCTGAAGAATTTCTAAGCTATATGAATGTTTTTCACTGCTGTGAAGGCAGCTCAAACCAGCAGCTGTAAGATGGTCTTTGTAATTAGTCAAAAGAATCAGTTAATGATTCCAGAGTCTTCTTGCATTTTCAGTGTGCTTTGTAATAAAGAAAAAATCTAAGATCAGGACAAGAGTGCATCTCTACTTACAAACAGCCCATGGTATTTTAAAATACAGGTTTAATAGCAAGGAATCTTGCTGCTGAAATTGTGTCTTTTTGCAATCCAGTATCACTGTCACTGGTGGGCCTAGACATTTCATGCAGAGGTCAGAGGAACCACCCAAATCAAATGTCTAACACAACACTGGAAGATTTTGCCTTTCTCTTTAAAAAGGAAAGAGAAAACAAAAGAGAGAGAGAAAATATACAGGATATATACTCATGTTAATACATTTAAACAAAAATTTAAATTTGTTGACAAATCATTAAATTTGTCAGAGGCATTGAGATAAACACATACTCCTGTAACAGCAGTAAAATATGCTCCTTATCCTGATATAAAACATGTTTTCCACTTCATTCCATAACTTTCTGATAAAAACAGAAGCCTCTTGGTTTAATCTTAGTTGACTTTTAGCTGTTTGCTTCTCCTGCCCTACTGTCTTTTTTTGGTTAGTCAACCAAATTTGAAACCAAAACAGATTTATTTGGACTCCATATTGGTCTGAGGGAGGAAAAAAAGCACATGCATACTGAGTCAGTGCTTTTTCATATAGAATGGAAGAATCCTAAAAATGCTGTTTCATAATGGGAAACTATATTATTTTTAAGCTACCACCCACAATTAACTTACAAAGTTCAAGAGAGTTAAAAGAACGGCAAAACAAAGAAGCCATGTATGCTTTTCACTACCTGAATTTTCCATAATAATTGTGCAGGCCTGTGCAGGCAGTTAACCTCTGCTCAGAAGATATTCTCCATGGCTACAGACTGTGATTACTCTACAATAAAACGTTAGGTCCTCCACTTGCTATCAGCGCGCAATAATTGTATCAGTGCATTTGAGGTTTCCTTGCCTTCATAAAGCTACCTTTCTTTAAAGGAATATCCTGACAGACAACACATTTGCCTTTTTAAAGAAGCAATATAATTAGCTTCCTCCCATCCCACTGCTACTTGTTTCTCTTATCTCTGTGTTGATCTGAGAAATAAGAGAGGTGGAAATGTTTGCTCCAAGATAGAATAATGGCAGCAGAGGCAAAACTGCTGCCTTGATTTAGTGGGTCAGGAGGGTCCCTGTGGATGCAGGAACCCCAGGCATGTAAGCCTGTTGCTAGGGAACTATATCGATCCTTTCCAGCATCTTCACTGACACCCTCTCTACTCCATCGTGATTGAACACTGTCCTTTACAGGAGGGGAAGAGTTAGAAGCTTTGGCTTGGCTTTAATATTTGTGAAGTAAACGTTTTAACCATTGAAGCTTTAAATGTCTAATGCTGTTTTGTTTTCCAGAGCAGTAGCTTCCTTTGGGAATATTTCGATCACTCTAGTAGGGCAAACTACTTGACGTTGAAGGCAGATAGCTTATTTTCTCTGAGCTAAATGCAGTAGGAGGAGGTTTAACATGCACACAGAAATAATGAAAGTATATTTCTCCTCATTCATTTTGATTCTCTTATTATTTCAAAATAATTTACACTTAAAATATATCACACTACAACAGGTTTAACTGAAAATTATCAAAATCAGATTGAAAGGTAGATCAGGATATTTTGAATATTTTTGTATAGGCTAAACATAATAAGGCACATGTACAAAAAATGTGGTGTGTACATACAAAGAATGCTGTTACACAGAAAGTGTTAACTTAGCCCAGCAGGGCACTGTGGGAAATGCCCACTATCCTTACCAAGAGGAATGAGGATAGCAAGTTATGTATCTTTAGCTAGCTAATTTAGCTGTTCGCCTCTGTGCATATAAAATGGAAGGGTTTTAATGTCAAGTTTTTGTAAGATTTCACAATGGATCTCCTCAGCTGGTGCTGCAGCCCCCACCATTCTAGTGAGCACCTGCACTAGTGGACTTGTAGCTCTGTTCCTACATGTCTGGCTCATATGCAACCTGAAGGCACTATCCTCAGGACATCAGTCCTCTCAGGAGAAAGGTGTGCCTGCAGATACCTCAGCTGCTGCAGGCAGTGAGCAAACATACTATATCAAACAGTATAATTGAAGGTGATGAAACACCTGAGTCCTGTCCCAGTAAATTCCCAGGGAATATGTATTTATAGAATAGTGATGCCATGAAGCCTCGCAGATTGGAAGGGTTATCAGGTGATATGAAACCTTTCCAAACCACTTCTCCTACAATAGCGAGAAGGAGCTGAAGAGCCAATAGTTTTCAAGATTAAATATAGAAAATTCTGCATCTGGTTTTTAAAAGTCACTATTAGACATGAATAAAACCCATGTACTTAAATAAACTCCTGTTGATTTTTCATCTATATAAAAATCAATCATTTAAAATGTATGTGAGGTGATTAAGCTCTTGGCATCCTTCCTATAAATACTCAACATTGGCAGAAGATGTCTAGCAGTAGTCTTAGAAATTGAAATAATTGCTTTAATCAGACACCAGATGCCTGATATGGAGCTGTATAACAGATACCACAGGGACCCGAGGGAAGAAGATGTAGCATAAGGAGAAGGTACTTCTGTGAGCAGAACAAATTTATCAGAAGAGCTATGGGGACAGTAACTCCCTCTCTATTGACATCATCCTGTGCTACTGTAGTCACATTATAGAAAATGTTGCTTTCTGCAGTTTTGTTGTTCTCTTAATTATTGGAAAGGCTACACATGGCCCTGCACCCTGTCCTGTCTATTAGGAAGCCCATACCAGTGACATTACCCGATGAGGTCCCTGGACACTAATGCACAAAGTTAATCTTGTAAAAGATGCAGTTCTTCCCTGCAAGGAAGTCAGCAGCTCACACTGCTTCTGCACATGCAGAAATTCTTAGATATTGACATCTTGTGGGTGAGCACAATAGGATCTGGCTTGCCAGCACAAATCTGTATCTTCAGCCTAAATCACCCTGTGTATCTTACAGTTAACTAAATTCCTCTGATTGAAAGACAAAGTTAAAAAAAACAAGAGTCAATTTATTTAAAAAATAAAATTAAAATATACAAACTCGTGCTTTGTAAAAGAAGTCAGCCAGTTCTAGAAGATCTGCCTTCAGTCTTTCTACAGTGTCTCTCCTTAATATAAAATAAATTCTCATTCTTTCTCATTTCAAAGCTAATCTTCTCCCACTCACTCCAATACTCAGTGTTACTTTGTTAGAGACCATGAATTAGGAAATGGCTGTTAAGACAGCACTGAACTTCTTTTTTCTCATGCCCTTATAAATAACAATGTTCTATCATTTTCTACAGCATACAGCATAATGGTCTTCAAAGAAACTCTT
>NW_008654393.1:30232-65647 GCF_000695815.1 Acanthisitta chloris | reverse complement strand
TACAGCATTGACATGATAATAGCATAATACCTCAGGCCATTAAGTCTATTGAAAGCAAATTATTACCATCAGAAGCGATGAAACCTAGTTGGATGCATTAACAGTCTTACATTCTCTCTTGATAACACTACTGAAATAGCGATTGCCTCTGTTTAGCCTTGAATTAATTTTTTTATCTGTTTCTTCTTGAAATGTGATGGTCAAATGTCCTGCCTGAGTCATTGTTCAGAACACACCTAGGGAAAAGGGCAGCAGTGGGGTCCTGACCTGAAGACTAGTGAACTCAAGGGGGACACTACTATTAGCTGCAATGTCTCCAGTTCTCTATGGACTATCTCATGTAATTAATATCAGAGATATTCAAAATTCAACTTCCCCTAAAAGCTGTGGATTTATGCATAGTTGCTATATATATATGCATATATATATCTGTGTATGTGTATTATATATAAACACATGCATGTGCTTTCCTTATCCCATTAATAACATGAATTCCCATGTATCCCCTCAGACAGCTAAAAACATTTTACACACTGTTGTGGGTTTTTCTGTTTTAATTACTCTAGAAACTTATTTAGACAAATGTTGTACAAGGTTTAAAGACTTCTGATGGGACACGTCTCTTTCATTGCTTAGAATTTTGCCATTTTGCTTTTCTTCTTTGTCTTGAGGTAAATATAGGTGAGAAAAGTGATTGCATTCTCTACAAGTGGTAGTAAGTTCTCTCACATTTTTAACATTGATTTTCTAAGCAGAATGTAGCAGTTACCTGACACACATTTAAGAAGTGTCATTTACTTGTAGAAACACCAAAAAAAATCACAAACTATAGCTCTATAATTTACTAGATTTCTAAGACACTTGACCAAGGAATGACAGACTTGTCTCTGATGTGTAATCTAGGCACCACAGCACGCAGGATAGAGAAGTAACACCAAATAAGATCACTTTCAGTAGCCGTGACCCCTGTTCCAAGGCACAATCAATTAAGCAAATGGTAACAGTATAGTCTGTGGACATTTACTCACCAGTAGATTTTACAAGACCCACAACTGCTTGTGGAGGTTGAGAAATCCATCTTAGCAAACATGTCTAGGGCACACTTAGCTCTGGCTACTACAAAAAACTCAGCCACAGATACCTGCCACCCTGCCAGGGTCACACACTGTCAGCGTGAATGTACTAGAAGAAAGGCAGTTTCCCACCTCCACTACTGTGTCAGACTTTGTAGCTTTCCCTGTAAGTAAATAGATTTTTTTTCTTGATCAAAGCAATTAACTGAGCTGTTCTCCACATCCCTGTCTACTACTTTATTCTTATTCAAAGCTGCACAGTTTCACTGGGGGTGTTAGTGTCAAATGCACTGTGGAGCGATGATGCTCACTGCTTAGTATTCAGTTCTGAAACCTCTCAGAGAGGAAGCGTGAACATATCTGGCTGCCTGTCAAAAACACTGGCCTGGATGAATTGCAACTGCCTGGAACCGTATGGTAAATAAGACCAAAAGCTTCTACTGAGGGTTTACAGGCTCCAGGCAAACATGTTCACTCATTGTCGTTACATCTGACAGCTTGTAGCCCTCAAGTGATCCCTGTGATTTTTTTAACAAAGCTTCAACTTATTGCCTCTCAATGAGTTTAGCTATGTTAAATCTTTCTCAGGAAGATGGGGTTTTCTTTTTCATGAAGACTTTTTCTGTACGCATTTAGTGAAAAATGTGGTGACAGCAATCCAGCTGCTAGTGCATGGTTTCCCTTAACTAGGTAACTAACATTTATTTGCACCCTTTTCCCTCCAAATGCGGCAAGGTACTAGCCAGATAGAGGAACAGAAGTAACACAGCCTCCCATGATGCTGAAGTTTAAGTTAAGCAGTGTGTGGGTAGAACGAACAGGACACACAAGCCTTAGCCTCTCCTTGGGGCCCTCAGGAGGCAGGTGTTGGCCATTATTTAAATCTCTATTCTTCTTTTATCTCATTTCACTAATTTTCAGAGACCTCTGATTTTATGTACTTAGAGTCACCCTCTCTTAAGTGTCATTAACATAATTACTGATTTTGTCATTTTTCCACTGGATAGGTTCAACATATTCTTATTAGTTCTTTTATGTATGAAATGAGTTGGATGTTGCACTTCACAAATACGCTTCATGAGCAAGGAATTTAGTATGCAATAGAAAAAAGAGAACTATTTAAAGGTATTCCTTTATTCAACTCATAACTAAGTGCACAGGGAGCCTAATAGTATTGAGATATCAAAGGCTGAAGATCAGCATCTTTTAAGAATGCCCTATGTGTCCAAACAGTCACTGGTAAAAGCTTTTGCAAGCTGTGTAAGATGGCATTGACCTCCATTTTCTGACAAACTGGAAGCATTACATACAACTTAATAAGAGAAAAAGGGGGGAAATTAATTGACATAGAAAGGTCAAGGCAATGTAAATGTGATGTTTCCATGATGGGAAATATCTTCACGGCTGAAAAAGAAATGAGGCGGGTTATTGCAGATATTAATATTAAAAAAGCATGCTGTTAGCATTAACATCTGATTTGCTTAATATAGAGTTTATTACTGTTCAGTATTTCATCTACATCATTTTCTTATTAATGCTTGCCAAATACCAAATAACTCCCCAGCACTTGCCTTACACATCTCTATGAATACTGGTAAATTTATTATACTTAGTCCTGTTGTACTGAAGCTCCAGTGGATTCATAATGTTCAGACACTTAGAATAAGCAGTGAGCATTGAGAAGACTCTTCTTTCTGCTTGTGAGGGCACAGTAAAATACCACAGGTACACTAGAGACATCCTCAAAACTGGACACATAATAAGGCTGGGGGGAAAAGATATGCTTTTTCTAATTGTAGAGAGGCACAGTTGTGAACATCTGTAAAATAGCTAACTTGAATTCATCTTGCTGCTCCAGAGGATTGTACCAGGACTGAACAGGTGTACCAACTATTCAGATAGCATTTAGCTGAGGAGAAGGCAGCCTGTTGTCTATTTAATATGCTGGACTGCATCCTTTACTAGGGGACTAGAAAACTTCAAGAACTGCCTCCCTCACTTGTCTTTTTCATTTCAAAACATCAGCCAATGGAAAAACATAGAATTAATAAAGCTTATAGCTTCTAATAATTTGGACTCTAGGAAACAAAGTAATCAGTGCCTCACCAAGGGAGGAGGCGTGTTATGACAAAATGTGTATATCTAGATACTGTCAGCAGTCTTTAGAATACATATTCTTGACAGAACTTCACAGGAAAAGATCACTGAAGATTGATTCAACCACTGTGATCAGAATGTCTGCATTGTAATTAACACAAGAGAAAATATGCATATCTAACTTTGTAAGAAAACTGTCCTACAGCAGTTGTTGGCTCTACCATTTCCCTAAAAACAGGTCATAGTTGTTGGCCCTACCATTAGAAAACTGTATATTATCTGTTATGAAAATAAAGGCAAGTGGAAACACGGGGTTTTTTTACTGTGGCATCTTCTAACTTTGATGTTCGGCTAACTGAACTGCATTTCAAGTACAATATTATATTAATTTTATTTATTCAATATTTCATAACAGAAAATATCAGTCACAATCAGTAGCTGAAACTGCTTCTATAATGTGACACACAATATGTCACAGGTGTGAATCTCTGTACTGAGGACTCATCCTGGGCCATTTAAAATGCTGGTCACAGTGAATACTGATGTACAGTAGATGGTAGCCATGGAAACCGGTCAGAGCTTACCTTCATAATATTTTTTAAGAAACCTAGATTCCAAAGGGTGATTTTTATTTTTCTTTGGGGACACAGTTCATTATAGTATCTAGCAAATTATCCATTAGAGGTTTTTGAAAGCAATTCCATCTTAAAATCACTTGCAGATGTTGCACAGTGCTCATTTCTGCATACTGAAGACCAGGTCTGTTATTAAAGCATGATAAGGGCTACAAAATCTCCCTGAGGAATGCAACAAGTGAGGAAAGGAATCAGAGCACACCCCAGGGCTGAACTGAGAGGAAGGAAGTCTACTACTGCAAACTTCTCCTCATTCCCAACCACTCCTGGAGAGACTAAGCAATTGGATAGGATGTGCTAAGCGACAGGGAAGACAGGCAGTCATACATCTAGGGAATACACGCAGGGCAGGAGGGGAGTAGTGGAGTCCTGGCTCTTGTGAAGGCAAAATGCAAGATAGAATTTAATGCTTGGAGCGTGGGAACAGGGCAGACAGAAGCTCTTGGTAAATACAGGCTTTACTGTGAAATTTACAGTGTGGAAAGTGAAGTTTTCTGTGAGGAAATAGTAATTTAGAAGAAGCCTTTCATATGAAGCAAAAATACCTTAAAAATCTTTTTGACAGAGCATTGAAATCAGGTACTGAAAAGCAAAAATAAGATCTCCCCAAGCAGAGGATAGCTGGCTGGTTAGTAGTGGTCCCTGGGGAGGAGTGCTGTTCTGCTCGAGTTCTTCAGCAACAAAGACTCCTTGGCTGCCAAAGGACAGCAGGCAGACCTGAGCGAGAATGTTTGTAGATAAATATAAACTCCGTAGCTGTGAGAAGCATAGGGTGGAAAGAAGGTGGGAGAAAAACCTCCCCTTCCTTCAGCAAGGAGGCTGTTTCTGCCTCTACCCCAGCATGTGAGGAAGCAGACTGGCTGCTGTCATGAGAAGCTTTGAGACTTATCTGCAGGTAGCAGCAAAAGGAAGGGAAAGGGTATTAAATGAAGAAGGGAGGGGGGAAATGGCAAACAAAAGGAGAGCATATGACATTTTCCACTGCTTTGAAAGACACCTATAACAGCAGGAAGACAAGATACAGAAATAAGATGGATTTTTTTCATTTCTTACATTTTCTGTCCATTCAATTTTGCCCATGAATGTTCACTTTAGTATGATTTCCTAGTCCCATTAATTGTACTTTTCTAAGAGCTTATGACCTCTGCAACTGGCCTTGGATTTCTCTGGGCAAGTTAGCAAAAAATAATAGCCAAGCGAGGCCTCAATCGACCCTTGTCACATTTTTTCATGACTTTCCATGCCAGAAAAAAATCCATGAAAACAAAACCAAACAAGTTTATGAATAAACCTAATGAATACCCACCACACTAGTTAGAAAGCAGCACCACTAGGGAAAAATATTGTTGCCTTGTAGTGCATGGGGCACTCAGAGTACTAATTTCAATTCACTTTAAAATTAGCAGAGGGCCAACTGACATCCTGCAAAGTTTGAGTGAATCTGAAAATGAATCATGGTCCAAATTCCACAGTATGGTAAACAGCAGTTAACTGCAAAGAGCTGATAGATTACTATGTAGGTTTCCTCAAAATCCAAATATAAAGCTGGTTTACTACAAGATTATTTCCTGTCAAATTAAGAAACATTTTTTTCTAGTCTGGTTGGCAGTTGTACAAAACTTAGATGACAAGCTAGCTGTATGATTTCAAATTAAATGAGCAGATTTATCATTGTTCTATAAAAAAAGTACTGTGCATGGAGAGGAAAGGAAAAGCAATAGCAATGAATTTAGTGAGATTTTTCCATTTCCTCAAAGTATTCCCTAGTAAGATACTATGTTACCTATACTTGTATAAAGTGAAAATATAACAGATGTCATCAGGATACCCGAGACAGCCCTGGAGAGACGGTGGAAAAACAAAAGCTTAATAGTATCCATACACCTCGAAGAACTGACTTATCTTTGAAAATATGACTCACGATAGCCAAAAGCTCAGATGACTAGCTTTTGGTTCCAAGAACATGTCCTCTGCTGTTAAATATCAATCACAAAGTGCAGTATAGCCATAAATATTTAAGATCTTCACCACTGGGAAATAGAGAGCCACTTGAATACTCTTTCTTAAAATTTATTATTACGTTTCAAAATGATAGATGAGACATTTTCCAAAGTTTTGTTTCATGGAGTTGTTTTGATTGTCTTCTGAAGTGCATGAAATGATGCCTTCTAAGACAGAACCTTTTTCATACTAAGATAAAAATAAAAGGGGTCTGCACTTATGAAACAGCTTTTTTTTACCCCACTTTGGTGTCAATATGAATTCAGTGCAGGGAGAAACATCTCAACAGGTCATTCTTGTCTCTCTTCTATGTGCCTGATTTCACCTATGGCCATGAATAAGAATTACTTCTATGCTCACTGAAAGTCTCCTAAGGGATTGTCCCAAGTTTGGACTTTTCCAGTGTTCTTCCTTACTCAACATGAGCTTCCTTCCATTGCATGCATGATGCAATTGAAACCAAGATGTAGGTTAAGTGCAAAAAATTGTACAGTTTTGATTTTTTTCTATTAATTTGGTACTGCTTTCATAAAAGCACCACCTTTCCTTCTGCATCTCTCTTCTGACAAACTTATTTAATGCAAGAAGCTTTTCACGACTTTCCATGGCAAATATTAATCACATTTATTGAGAAATTACAGAAGAAGAGAAATTATTAGAAATCTGTGTGATTTAAGCATTATCATCTTATTGATTTACAGGGTCTTTCAGAATGAAGGGAAGGTTTACAACGAAGGTGCCATCCCTTCTCCCCATTCTCCATCCTTCCATTCAAGGAGCTAAGAGCAAGAAACCTACTAGAAAATTCAAAGCAGATCTGAAGAGCCTATGGCTTGGTAAAAGTAGAATAACAAACACTGAAAAGGTCACAGTTCAGTAATATTATGCTGAACTTGACAAGGAATGATCTGTATTCATTTCAAATCCCTAAATGAAACTTAGCACAGGTTCTTCCTTAATATGGAAGTGTGACATTTTTCATAAAAATGCAATTTATACTGCATTTTAGATCTATATTTGAGAATTTGAATTGGATTTTAAAGTGCACAGGCCTTTTTTAACATGAAGCATACTCTGATTTCTGAAGATTGGGAAAAACTGTTAAAGGATGACAAGTGAAATGGCTGAGTAAGGAAGAAGGCTTATGAAGAAGAAAACCATATGCTTCAATGAGTATAAATCACATTAAAGAAGTTAAGACAACTGCATTCTTTTTATCTAGCTTGGCATAAAGATAGGGGCAACCAAATACTGAAGAAAAGAAAAAGCCTATTTTGCTTTTCTAGGAAGAACTATGTGAATCCTGGGAGCATCAGTGATGTGAGAAGCGCATTAAAATACCACCCACACATAACATAAACCCAGACTGAATAATATATTGACTTTACGCATAACATTTAAAGCTAACTTTTTGGCATCTTCTGTCAGATGCAAATAAATAATGTATAAAAATGCCAATTATTCCTTGCAACAGATCTAATAGAAAAATACACTTTTTCATTTAGCTGGGACCAACTTGTGTGCAACTTTTCTTTCAACTTATGGAATTTGCTGCAGATTTCACAGGCCATTGCATTTTATTCCTTCCCTCTACCTTCCAGTTCAACTTTCGATTTTTTTAATATGGAGTAGTACAGTTTATTGCATATAAAATCTGTCAATCAATCAATCAATCTTCTTGGAATTCCCATCCTTTCACCAAGATCTTTTTGCAGCTTCTTCTGCAGTTTATTGTACGTAATTTCAGCAAATGTTACTGTCAAACACCCTACTAGCATGTTCATGACAGGTGTCATATATGTGCATTAATTAGCTGATACCATTCAGTTTTCTTGTCAGATGAGCTGTGTTGCTTCTCTTTCTACTTGAATCCCAAGCAGTAGGTGTAATCCTATCATACTGTGGCTAGTGCATTCTGTGCAATGTCATCAGGACACTACATTGAATGGTATGTCTCTATATTTCTTTGGCAGAGAAAGGGATTTGGTTTTATTGTTGCTATCATCTAACTTGTTGGTCTATGAAGTAGAATCATAGAACCATAGAATCAGTCAGGTTGGAAGAGACCTCAAAGATCATGGAGTCCAACCCTACTGTCATTACTAGACCATGGCACTAAGTGCCATATCCAGTCTCGTCTTGAAAACCTCCAGGGATGGTGAATCTACCACCTCTCCAGGCAGCCCGTTCCAATGCCTGACTACTCCCTCTGTAAAAAATCTCTTCCTAATATGCTGAAGTATGCTGAAGATTTTATGCAGCTCTGAGTACACTCAACCAGAAATTTCAATTACACACTGTCTTGTTAAGTATCTTTTTACTAAGCTCTGACATCTTATGGAAGAGGTGCTTTTTGGTATTTATCCATTCTCCTGACCAACATTAGATGCAAATGATTTGTCATGCAAAGATTCCTTTGCCTTTTAGACTATCTTCTGCTGCCTTTGTATGTGGCAGAACTTTCTGTTTAGAGCTGCAAAGACACATATTGGCCTCTGTCATATTTTGGAGACTAAAGTATATATTTGTTCCTAGAAATCTAGGCCATAAACCCTCTCTGCCACTCAGGTGAATAAGAACATCCCCCTGGGAAAGCTTTCTCAATAAATGTGGCAGCAACCCATCCATCTCCTCTTCTCCACAATCTTTTCTTCCCACAGAGGTAGGGATGGTAACAGAGAGGACCCAGAATCAAGCAAATTGCACTACATGTGCAGGAAAGCAGGGCCTGATGCACTCTGCCCTGCTAAACGCACATACAGTCAGTCCCACTTGCAAATCCTTGAAAGCCATGTTTGCAGTTAATGTTGGACTGGGCTGCCTGGGTGATGTTGTCAGTGTCAGGGCTATTATTTCAGTCTCAGTGGACTCAGGCAAGCGGGATCCCATTTATTATGCTTTATTCACATTTTCAATAATTTCTTTGAAAAATGAAGATTGAAGATGTGCCTCATTTAATGAAAACAGGGATTACTTCTTCAATCATTAATGATAAGTTTATATGTTTTAGAGTGAATTGTAAAGCCTAATACTAAAACCTAATACTGTTATAAATATTCATCACTTAGACACACACAGTCTTCAGTTTTCTTTTACTTACCCATTTGCAAGAATTTGTAGTCAAGTGTCTCTGGAGTTTTTCTTCCTGTAAGAGTATAATCTGGACAATTTCCAGATACATCAATTACTGAGTTCATGTAAAGTCCATTACAAAGAACTTATTTTGGGACAGCAAAAGTAGGAATGATAATACTAAGGTGAAATTACGGCAAAAGAACAACATCCTGATTGTAGGTAAAGCATGAACAATGTTGGCAACTAATTGCCGTCACAGAGGGAACACTGCAGTCACAGTCTGTTAACACTCATAAATCTGTCATTAATTGCTAGTGGCTAAGGAACTGTAAAACAGGTGATGAGGAGGACATATAAAGTAGCAGCACACAGAAGACACTAAGAGCTATGCCTTCATACTAATCCTTGGACTAGTATACATGCTACAAAAGAAGTGGCAGGAGGACATCTTCAGTGGTCAGCGTTGGAGCATGACTTTGAGTGGATTCTAATTATGCTGTGATAAGGTCATACCTCCAGGTGTACATTACCTGATTGCTATTGTGATGTCCTGTGTAACTACAATTCACTCCTTTCATTTGCTTCAGAACCATCCCCAGAACTTCTTGTGACTTCTTCTGGCAGCAGGATCTGAAGGCACACAAAATCCCAGCTTCTCTTAGAGAACAAGCAACTCAAAGCCTGAGGAAGAATCAGGAGCACCCTCTCACCCTTCAAAATAACTCATCCCCTTATAAGTGGAGTACCGCTTAACAAAAATATCTTGCCTCGGTTTCAAGAAGGAACTGATAAATTGCTACACAGTGAAAGCATAGAGTTTTTTTGTGTAGTGAACTGTGAAACACACATGGACTTTTTTCCACTGTCAGTCATGCACCGGACAGATGTGGGACATGAGAGGATCTTGGTCAAGAACCAGTGGCTTAAACTGAAAGAGAGTAGTGTCTAGATTAGATATTAGAAAATATTCTTTACTTAGAGCATGGTGAGGCACTGGAACAGGTGTCAAGGATAAGTTTTGGACTCCCCATCCCTGAAAGTGTTCAAGGCCAGGTTGGATGAGGGTCTGAGTAACCTGATCTGGTGGAACGTGTCCCTGCCCATGGTAGGGGGCATTGGAACTAGATGATCATTATGTTGCCTTCCAACACAAACCATTCTGTGATTCTATGATTCTGTGCTTGGTCATTAAGACAGTGCAATTGCACAGCTACGTAGGCTACCTTGCACTGGTAAGCATATAACTATTCATTTTAAAGTTGTCATGCACTGAATAGAATACCCAAAAGCTAAAAGGAATGCAAAGTGTTGAACACACTGAAAAACTGACTCTTATAGAATGGAAACATTAAAAGATGAGATAGAACAGAGGCGGAAGAAAGAAGGAAGAAGGAAGCTGCATTTTACAATTGTGAATTGAGTTATGGAATGATTAAAAGACAAAAGAGGAATGGACTGAATAAAAATAAGAAGGAATTGACAGGTAGATTAATGTTTATAGTAGAGGTGGGTTAGTAGGTATTTGCTCTGGACTTCGGAGAAAGTTTTTCTTATTAATCAATGAAAATCCTTCAGAATGCTTCTCACATTTTAGTACCACAGTTTCACATACGTCCTTGACCCTGTCTGTTCTTTTCTGTACATCTGCTCTTTAGATATATACTGCAAAGTGTATATGAAAATTGTATAAAAAATGTTAAGTTGTATTATTTATTCTATTTATCAAATTATTTTTTTTATAAAGTAATGCCTTCTTTTGAAAACAGTTATGAGACTTTAAAGTTCCTAGTTTCACTTCAACATTTGGAAAATAATTTCTAAATCTCCCTTAGAGATTCCTTATGACAACTGTATACTTTTCTGAATAATTGACCCACTTTGCCCTGACAAAAACCACGCATCTGAGTACTTTTTATCCAGAAGGTTGAGAAGTTCTTTACCTTGATCCAACATGTGTTTTACCAGATATTTCACAGGGAATGCAACCATGCTGATTAAAAAATATAAATTGCACTATGAGTGAACTTTTAGTGAATTGGTTTGGCTTTTGCACTAACCTTGAGATGGATTGATTCTATCACTCTCTGGTAGTGGCTGCCTGAATTTGTTTTTCATAATAGTGGTTGTAATGACCTGTGAAAGAAATTGTCCATCCTCTACTCCTACAGTTGTCAAGAACAATAAATGTTTTTAAGAGAAGTATTTATAAGGCAAAAATGCACACAATGATGTCTTTATGGATGGGAAAATATATTGCAATTTCAATTGTTTTTTAAGCCATCATATTAGGTTCAGTTCATGTTAATTAGATCCATGATAAAATGTTCACTGTGTGGATGAACTGCAGCAAAGAAAGTTCATAAAACATGCAGAGTTATTTCCATTTGCTCAGTGCCATTGGACTGTGGCAGATGGGATTTGGTTCTTACTGAAACTCTCAGGTATATACATTTACTGAAAACATACCTGTACACAAGTAAAGACTCAGGAGGAAATAATTAGGCTAATTCTATTTCTGATTTCTATTTTCTATTTTTTCCCTCTTTTCCTAGATACAGTTAGCAGTAGCAGTCATCTTTATAAAGTGTCTTGCTTTTCATATTATTTTATTTCTCAATAATTTGTCATTGTATGATCCTTCTCTAATTTTGCTTTACCAGTGATTATTTTTTCCCAGTTATTTAATAATGTTTTTCATTTTATTACAACATTATAAAAATCATTGAGAAGCAATTTGTATTTTGATGCTAATATGAAGCTATTTCAGTAAAAAGGAAAAAAGCAGCAGAACCTTTATACTACACTATTATGAAGGAATAGAATGATCGTTATGGAGAATGACTGCTACAAAAAAAAACCCCTGAACAGTTCTTCTTTATAATTTGTGGTAGAAATGGAGGCAATGGTGTGCGTTTTTTTCTCATCTTTTTCACAATCTCTATTCACAGTATCTCAATAATACAGCTGGAGAAGGGAATTGGACACTGTTGATTGAAGGGAATTTATGCACAAACACACTGGAATTTTCCAAACCACAGAACGAGAAAATATTGTAGTAGGATAGTCTGTGCCAAAGAGGAGCCATATGCTTTGAGTGCTATTGATTTTTCTTCTTTAAATTTGGTATTAATTGCTGCTGTCCACTGATTACTGAAAAAGCCGATCTTTCAAGAGAATAATTTCCATTGCTTTGCTGTCCTTTATTCCTAGGCAAAGTCCCTATAGATGCTACATTTCAGGAATTTGTAGGCATGCGTGACCTTTTAATTATTTATGACTTGCATATCTATCAGCTGAAATCTTATGGTAGGAAATGAGATTAAATTGCTCTCAAAGAAGAATGAGGTTCTCCAAGTTGTATCCCTCACTGATGCCAAAGAACGGCATCCAGAGGCAACTTATTGTTTTGCATGGATATTGCCTTGTCATATTAGGGTTGGACTTGATGTTCTTTGAGGTCTTTTCCAACCCAGCTGATTATTTAAAAATAAATTGAATATTACATGTCCAAAATGCTACAATCTTCTGCTTCATTTGTCAACAGATAGGAAATGCCATCAACTTACCTAAGAAATAGGGGCTGTCTTCTTGCTCACCAGCCAGCAATACTGGCAGTCTGCCTTGGTCTTTCCCAAAGGAATACAACTGCTTCTCCACCCTGCAGAATAAACAGCCCAGACCTTCCCTGCACAGACACAGCCTCCCAGCCCCTCAGTGTGGAGATGGGCATCAAGAACATGATCAGGCCCTTAAGGGAATTTTTCTGCTATGTATACACCACTATTTGATTTCATTACAAAAGTCAGAAAACAAATGCTAACTACTGTTTGGGAGTTTATAATTATGGCTCGCACTGGGGTTTAGATGACCTTCTTACTTTGTGTATTTGCATTACATTGCTGCAGCTAATATAAACAGCCAGCTAAGCCTAAAATGTGCTCAAACTCCAGAGAGGCACAAAGGCTAGCCTGATAAAAATGCGAATTGTGCAGTGGAGTTGTTTGGGGTGGGTTTTTTTAATTTCTCTGCAAGAGTTTAATTATCTTCAGTAATAAAAATTCTATATTTCTTTTTCCAGAAGATGCAACAAAAATTTTAATATTGCTAATGTTTTACCACTTCAGAAATGTATTTGAAACATGATAAAAACCCCTGCTTTTAAGTATGTTTTCTCCATAGTCAGTAATAGATTTTAATGGCTCAGAAAGAATATCATAATACAACATCATCAAACCCAATCTACCATAAGAAGAATGGCAATATCAAATGGCTTCTCCTATAGAAATGTATTGTAATTAATTGCCTAATTTGTTGGAGCATTTGTAATATATATTTAATGGCACGACTGTCTGGCACAACCTTCCAGACAGTGTTCTGAAGAAACATGATCTAAGCATAGCCTCAAGCTGATATTATCAAATAACTCACCGGGCTGTGTAAAAAAATCCAGATAAAACAAGCAGCTAATGTTTCAGCTTCCAGGGCCTCCAGAAAGCCTGTTTCCACCCTAACATTTATCTCTGGCAGCCCATCGCCTCTGCCTTTATATCTGAAACATGCAGTAAATAAGTATGCAGCACTGGCCTGATTGTAAGTAGCACCGAGCAAACAATAGCCCATTACTATATATCACACTCCAATTACTGAAGATCTTGCCATATGTCTAATAGTGTGATATAAACAGTCCATTAGGCTTTCTAATGGTGGTGTTAAATAAAGGGTGAACGAATAGTACTAGAACAGTTAGAAGCCCTCGGGCAGCTTTGCATCTTCCCATGCCACTCCTTTTAATGAGATTAAGCTGTTGCTTAGGTCGATAGAAACTGTCACTTGAAGATTTCCAGTTGTCCTGCCCTTTTGTGCTGAATTGACAAGGCAAAGGTATCTAAATCTTTACCCTTTTGTCTATTTCCTTCAATACTGTAAAGTTCTTGCCCTTTATTCCCCACTTATGCCACTGCCTCTTTTTGCCAGATGGAACAATGTATCTCTCCTAATCAAGTAGGCAATCTCTGGTGCAGACCCTTCCTGGAATCTAATGTAGCCACTGAATCTCTCAGCGTCTTTGAGAAAAAACATTAGTCATACAAATGGCCCCTGCATCAGTGTCTGGCAAGGAATTGTAAGAGTTTATTCAATAATGGTACAATACTTTTTCCAATTAGAAGAATGCCCATTATTTTTCTTTACTTGCCTTTAAAGTAGCAGAGCCTTTCAAACTCAGAATAACTACAACAAAACACTCATTAAGAGTTGGAAATGTAAATTCAAAAGACAATATATCAGACATTTTAAGGAGAAATATTAGATTAGAATTAAAATGCTTACATAACTGTAAAACTAAGCTTCCTCTAGAAATGCTATGTCATATTTGGTGTGTGTTATACAGAGGATTAGCAGCATAAAACTAGAGAATAACACTGAGTAATGTTCTCCATCATAGACTGAAATTGTATTAACTACTGAGGTATAGTATAAACACATAAATGCAAATCCAAGCAGTTGTGCAGCCTGATGCAACGCATTAATACTGAAGAAAATGACAAAACTGACTTTAAATGTCTGAGTCTCATGGGCTGATTATTTTTCTGTTTAGGCTATAATGAACAATAAACTTATGGACATGCTATTTACTTTTAGAGATGTTAGTACGCCAGAAGACAGCAATTAAGCAGCCATCCCCGCTCTGTGGTTTTGATATATCTGAGAAAAACAGTTCAATTATTGTAAAAGTTCAACTTTGTTACCACACACTAGCAAACTCCAGAATGATGATGTGTATATTTCATATCATACTATCATGGTATCATAGCATCATAATATGTTAAGGGGTTGGAATGGACCTTAGAGATCATCTAGACCCAACCTCCACTGCCGTGGGCAGGATGCCTCCCACTAGACCAGCTTGCTTAAGGCTCCATCCCACCTGGCTTTGAACACTGCATCACAACCTTCCTGAGCAACCTATGTAGTGCTTTACAAAAGTCCTGGGGAGTCAAGCTTACCTAGACAAAAATATGGTTATACATTGAAGATTTTAACTACCACCCTCTTAGGAACAATGACACTGCAGCAGAGTCAGCAGTGTTTGTCAACAGAGGTACTCCAGCCTCTCACCAAGAGCTTTTGATCATGGTTCATGGATGTCCCAGTCAATGGTTTAAGTCCAAGCACTAAAAGCAAAAGGTGGCACACCAGAAAGCAGCAGAAAGAGGAATTTCTGAACCTTCATTGTTTTGTACAGTTTGGCAGGGATTTCCCTAAAGACTCAAGTGAATTGCAATCAAGGGTAAAAAGAGGCACCTTAACCTAACATTGAACCATGACACAGCATCAATTAGAAGACATTTAATAATATGAGGGTTGTACTCCAGAACTTCCTGGTGAGAGCAGGGGATATTTTGGAAGCCCTCATGGGCTCTAATTACACTGGTGGGAGCAGAAAATGCTTTCCCCCAGCCTATCAGCTGTCAGTGTGTAGGAGCTTTCTTTGTTCTTCCGAGCTCTACGAAAGGAGCAGGTAAAAATCTGAAAAGGGAAAAATGCAAAGTGTTCACAGAAGTCTCAGAATCAGAAGAAAAGTTCTGTTCCTTGATAAATACTAGTCCTGATGTTATTTGCTGGTAAGCAAAATACCAAAAGCTCTTGGAAATGAGACTGCACACACAGATGGAAGCCACTTCCAGGGACATCAGAAGTTTCTGATGGAATTGAGGACCATTAGGGCAACATACATATTAAGCTTCACAGATATATGTCATGTGTGGTTTAGGCTGACCTTTCTTTAGATACCTAAACTGTAGATTTCTACCTCTACCTCATTGCCAGAGGTCCTTTTTGTAATTGACATGGGGTAGATATAATACGTAGTTTCAGGGCATGCTTCATCTTAGCTGCTCTAGCCTGAGATGAATCTCATTTACGAGTGCATATTTCTCTTCACTCATTAAAAATTCGTTTTAGACCACTAGTTCAGACACAAAGGAAGACATACATTATAGACAGTTGCATCAGATCAGTTGTGAAGCTAGAAATGCCAAGGTCCCAAACCACAAAGTTCTTAGACTAGAGAATCTGAAAAATTTATAGCACATAGTAAAGAAGAGGAATGTAGAACTTCTAGCAGCTAAAAGTCATCAGCCCTGTAGTGTGCTGTGAGAAAGCCAACAGATATTGAATTTGTACTTGCTGTTACTATGACTTCATGCAATATCAAATAATGATTAAAGCAGGGTGTGAGGCAGCTGCTGAGCTGTATTACCTTGGCATATCACTTAGATGAAAAAAGAGATAGTAAATCACAACTCATTGACTGATCTACTTGCACAACCTTCACCGCTTCAGACATTGTAAGAAAGCCAAGTGGTGATGTGAGGCAGCACACTGATGTTAAGAAACACTTCATAAATACTCTCTCTCATGTTCACAACACAATAGCTAAATAACAGGAAGAAAAAGTGTGGCCGTTTAGACTTTCCGTACATTAACATTTTCAAAGCACCTGAGCATGAAAATAAATGCCTCCTGGTTGTCCCAGTTCCACAAAAGCCTTTTAGATTTATTAAAGTATTAAGGACTTTTAAGACTTAATAAATGGTTCTCATCTAAGACATGAGAATTAAATACATCCACTCAGGTAACTGTCTTTAATTCCACAGAACAAAGAAGAAATATTTTGTGGGAGGGTAAACATTTGTTTAAGACATCAACTGCATAACCAAACAGGACTGGAAAGGGAAATCTGGGTCATCACATCCAGTCCCATTTTAAAATCTTCTTCTGATTTTACAAATTTCCATCAAAACAAAATCTTCTCTTTTTGAATCCTAGCCCCTGACTGAATGTCTATTGCAGAACAACCACTGGATGTTTTAACCAAAGATTAGATTTTTTTGGTCCTAATTATGACAGGAACTTCTGCACTTTATTTACAGGCTAGGCTAATTGAGGAGAATGCTGCCTTTTCATAATTTTTGCCTACCTTGCTTCCCATATCAGCTCATATCTCATGGTTAGTCTTTTACTCACTACGGCCTCCTCTTTGCACCTCATTGTTTCTTTGGTTTAAAGAGAATACCTATGTGCTGGATTTGGCTGGACTAGAGCTAATTTTCTTCACAGTAACTAGTATAGGGCTATGTGATGGAGGCACCGTCCCTAGAGGTTTTTAAGAGGTGTCTGGATCTGGTACTGGTTGATATGGTTTAGGGGTTTAGAGGTTACAGTGGTAGTGCTAGGTGGATGGTTGGACTTGATGATCTTAAAGGTCTTTTCCAACCCTGATGATTCTATGGTTCTATGATTCTCCTAGAATCATTTTTACTGTTATAATTAATACGACTATGATATGTAACTTATCAGAAATGACAGCTAATTGTCCGTCAATGTTTTGCAGTCTTCCATGTCACTGTACTGTTTCCTTTCCAATAGTTGGTGTCCTATCAATCAAAATCTCCCTGGCTGCCAGAATTCTGTCAAGAGTTAACTTTATCTTCTGTGAATACTCTGTCCCAGATAAATATCTGTATTCTTATCATATTCCCAGAATTGTGTATTTGCTGTTATTTGTTGTAGTTTCAGTGAAAATTCTGTGGATAACCACCAGGGGAAAAAAATGATACCATATTAGTTAGAAATGCAATCGCTCTTTGAGAGACAGAGTAGCAATCAGCAGACAGCTGAGGAATTAGGTCTTGAAGTGCTATATTTGAGAGTTTGAGTGGGGAGAGTGTAAAGGTTTAATGTTACACAAGAGATGGAAAACCATATTAGAAAAGATTTGTTTGCAGTGCCTCAATGAAGAAATTTGTTAGAATAATGGCATGGAGGAAAATTGCAAAGAATCAAGTGAGTCATAAACACTGATGTTTGAACACAAACAAAAGGCACATCCCAATCAATGTTTATTTGAAAAGACATACTGGCAGAAGCAATTGCTACCCTCAGTGTTACATTAAGTGTAAAAGGCGTCTTGAAGTAATAGCTGTTTTGTCATCACCCTGATCGAATTAGGTAAATTCTGGAAAGCAGCTGAACTCAAACATGTGTCTTCAGTGAAGTCAGTTCCAAACGTGGAGAAAAAGCCTTCTGCAGGCTCTGTCTGTGCTATAACCAAACCTCCACAAAGAACACTCACAAACTACACTTAGACAAAATCTGACGAAACGAAAGAGGCATTAAAAAATATAAACAGACATTTAAGAGCATGAGCTCTGCTCTGGCATTTCAGCTCACTCGAGTCTGGACTTGGACATTCTCTCTTGTTTGAAAGTCTTATAGCAAAGTCCACTTGGTCTATATGAGTTCAGAAAGTGAAGAACTTTGTCTGAGATTCCCATGCTAGTCAACATGAGAATTCCTTGCAGGTGTCCTACAATGTAGATGCCTAAAGAATTAAGTGGTTGCTGCTACTGGACACTGCATCCCAAGTTTAATCTGTTGGCTGTTTTATTATTTCCTCCTGTATTACTTACTTCATAAAAGAAAGTGTTAAGAGGCTATACCTGGTGAAAGTCCACCTGGAATTTGTAGATTTAAGAAGCTTTCAGAGAAAAATATGCAAGCAGAAAACACAGAAGCAATTATTTTAGGAATGGCAAAAGCAGATTTTACTGACTACTTTCTCGTCCTCTAAATAATTCAGCAATTGGAGATTTCATATCAGCAATTTCATTATAGTTATGAAATTATTTCATGAAACACTTTCACATTTGACACAGGTTCAGCTCCTCAGAGAGACTCTTGATTCTTAAATGTCAATACTATTGCTAATAACCATCAGCCCTTTCACTTTCCTGCTTACATTTCCCCAGAACGTAGAAGAATGGATCCTATGCTATCTGGTTTACTGCATTTCTGGAGAGAATGGAAAGGGAGCTATACTGTAACTAACTGAGCATAATGAGCTTTTAGTGGGATTTAGAAGCTGTTAATAACCACAACTTGTCTCCATAAGATAAAAACAACACCTGGCCTCTTACAGTTTTTCCTCACTTGATATCTGTCTGTCTTGTTCATATTTTCTGGTGGCTGTCATTGCATTTATTGTACTAGAGGTTAAGATTTCCCAAATGGAAGGTGTATTTCTAGGGAAAAACTGCCAGCACTGTACAGGCAAGATAAATACTGTCCTTTAATAAATATGAGAAAGGCAAGCACTTTGACTGAATGTTTTAATCTTGCACAAAATATTGAAAACTGTCTTCCTGTAGCAAGGAGGAAATATTAAACCATCAGGGCAGTTAGTGCATTTCCTGGGACTAATATAAAAAAAAATAATGAGATAAAGACAGATAAATGATGTTAAAGGCAGGATATGAAAATACAGGCATAAGAGTACACCTGCAATATCTAACAACAGGGAAACAAAAATAAATGGTGGCCTGTAGCACAGCCCATTGGCATTAGCATGCTGAGAGCACATCTTCATCCAATTAATTGCTTCTGGCTTTTAAAGGTATATATATTCTCCTTGAAAAGTCCATTTCTAGATTCTGACACAGTTATATTTCCTGTAAGTGCTGCAGGAGCTGTTTTACTTGTTCTCCCTGTATTCCTGTATAGCAGCATCATATGCTCCTTTCCGTTTTCAGTCCAGCCATGCCCAGGGGTGAGCTCCAGAAACATGGACATTTCCTCTGCTCCTCTCCTGAGTGGTGGTAGGACAGGCTGTGATAAGCTCCATGCAAGCACAAAAAGGGATAAGGTGCTGGAGGATTGCAAACTACTTTCACTTTCCAATCACCCTACATTAAGTACCCTACCACCAATTTATTAATGCTGAGGATTATGGGATATGAACACCTAAGGAGACCTGTTTTAAACAGGCTGGGAAGATAAGGGACATAGGGAAATTCCCTGTTCTAAATTCATCTACTTTCACTCTGAAATAACCTCTTGCAGAGGCTGCCAGATTTCAAAATGCTGCACCATGTTCCCAGCACACTTCCCAGGTCTCCCTGAGGGATAACAGGGAACTGAATTCCCACTCTGGGTCTCCTCTCACAGCTCCAACAGAGTTGATGTTTCAAACCCTGTGGTTTTATAGTTTTTGAGAGATGTAACTATTTACATTTTTAAGCTGCTGAATTTTTCTTTATAGTTTTTTATATGTTCTGGTAAAAGGGCTTCCTTTAGCTGTGGGAGAAATCCAGTTCAGATTATTTGAGGGGCTGATTTTCTTTCATTACATATTTCAGTTTCCAGAGAAAAATCACTGTGAAACATGCGAGACATCACATCATTATAATAGGTGAGCTCCTAACAGAAAAAAACCCAAATATCTTTTATAAATAATATCAATGCCTCTCTAGATATCTTGGAAATTCAATATTTTCATGAACCAGTAATTTACAAGTGTTAATGATGCTTGACTGTGACTCAGTGCTTTAAACATGATTAGTCATTATTCTCTTCCTATTGTCTCATTCTCTCACTGGTAATTAATGCCTTAAATGATGCATCCATCGGAATATAGAAAAAAGCCTCTGGTTGACCAGTTAAGCCTTTTTAGCCTTTTCAGACTCTTTTCAAAGCTCATTTCTGACAAGTACCTTTCTTCCAACTTACTTTTTATAGTTTTTTCCCCTTTCTCCCCTTCTCTCACATAAACACATATACGCATACACATATAAATATTCATTTTTTTCCCCAGGAGTTAAGTGAGTGGAAATGACAACATATTAAGTTCAGTTTTCATTAGGAAAATAACCTTCTTTAAGCAGAGTTCTAATCCTCTTTAAGCAATACTAAATGGTTCCAGTTATTGTACCTTCCAGAAGACCATCACCAGTAGTATTTGTCCATTGCTTTATTTGTCTGCATGAACTCATGCTTTCAGAAAGTGAGAAACTTCTGCCAACAAATTATAGTCAGAAAAACACTACTTGATATCAAAACATAGTTAAGTAGAGGAGGAAGTAAAGTCAGTGGCAACTAGCATTGGCTTCTTAGAAACGCTTTGTCCTTCATGAATTGCAAAAGCCTGAACATTCGTGAAACAAGAGAAATTAGATTTTTATTTTTTTATCTCTTAATATACAAAATTTATTGTTTTCCCCATAATGTAAATCAGAGGAAAATTATGCAGCTGTTATTACATGGACAGATGAAATCACTACTTTAATACCTCCTAGCAATTTCTGCAGTCGCTAGAATTCTTCTGATATCCTGTTGTATGAGAGATATATGGATCACTTCAGAAAAAGTAAATCTAAGCTCTAAGAGCTACACTTACTAATTAGATTTTTCAATAAATAATTTAGGAAGCCTGTTTCAGATGAGAGGTTTCATTAAATACTTGAAAATACTTAACAATTTTGCTTCTTTTCGCATCTGACACAGGTTCATCTCCCCAGAGATATCTCTAGGTTTTTAAATACAATGGCACTGTTACTCTAATAAACCATTTGCAGCTGTTCTGCATAAATTTGCTTTGTCATATTGATTATTTTAATTCTTTTTTTTTTTTTAGAAATCATTGGTATTCATCCTCTAAAGCAAGAAACCTTAACCTGAGACTTATAAAGCTCTGTCTTGCCTCTGGAAATTTTTCTGCTATGGGATTCAAGAAGTTACACAGAAAATAATTAAAGAATACAATATTTTACTAAGTTGCCTTGTTTCACAAATTGGATTGACTATCTCAATTTGAAATCCTTTTTCCTTCACAATTAAGCAGGTTTTGTGTTCAATATTTTTCTTTCTTATTACAAACAAAGCTTCCTTCTGTGAAATCTGCATGGGGAATAGAACAGAATGTTCCTGGTTTTTGTGTGGTGGTTGACGTCATTACAGTGCCATATTAATGGCTCTGTTGTACTTATCTGAATAATTAAATTCTGCTAATGGCTGTAGTATTTTCATGAGCAACATTATTCTTTTTTTATTATTGTTACTGCCAAGGAAGGATAGTAAGACACCAGCCACTAAAATGCAGCTTTTGTGGAACACAAGGACATATTTTTAGCATAAATAAATCCCATCAGAATGAGTTACAGAGCAAGGTAAAGAGTTTTTCTGGAAGACTTTCAAAACACCATTAATAAAGTGATGATACAATTGATTACTTCTCAGCATGCATTCTAAGATAAATGACCTACGATTCCATTTAAAAGTTAATGCTAAAAGATCTTCAAATGCTAATAGCAAAGAGCAATACATAAACAATACAAAAAGAACCAAGCAGACATTTGAGGCAAAACATTCCAGGCATGCAGATGTACCACAAAAATACACACAAAAACCTTTCTCAATATCCAAATATGTTCATTTCACAACTATTTACAAGGCAAAAGACAATTACTAGACAAACAGAACAGCAAAACTTTGGAGATATAAATCATCTAATTTGCAAGTTAAAACTCTTACAGCAACTTAAAATTTGTTGCTGAATTTTATCAGTTACTGTTTAAACTCTTAAATTTCTCTTTTAATAAATTCTCAAGGGTTAAGTCATGCCATTAAAACAACAGCATGCAGTAGGGTTGTTAGGTTGTTCATTCAGAGCTTGTTTGTCTCAGAGGCAGCTTATGGCAGGGACCATTCCACAATAATGGGAAATACATACACTGGAGGAAACATTTTGTCCTCCATGAACCTTGACTGTTCTGTAGATGTGCACAGATATCAGACAAACAGAATCACAGCATCACAGAATCACAGAACAACCAGGGTTCAAGGGACCCACAACAACCATCTAGTCCAACTCTTGGCCCTGCACGGGTCATCCCTGAGAATCACACCATGCGCCTGAGTGTGGTCCAAATGCCATTTGAACTCTGCCAGGCTTGGTGCTGGGGAGCCTGTTCCAGTGCCCAACTACCCTCTGGGTGAAGAACTATTTCCTAATACACTTAAAGAAATTTTTCTTATTGTCCCCCACAGTATTGTCCAGCTTCAGCTCCAACTGAGCTTTGTCCACAAGAATTTTCTCCCTGCAGTGGCAAGCTGCATCTCTGTATTTCTCCCACATCACCTGACCCTGCTTCCACTGGGTATACACTATACTTTAATGTTGCACCTCTGAAAGAAGATTCCTAGTCAGTCAAGCTGGCCTTCTGCCTCGTCTGCTGGACTTCCAATATTTAGGAATTGCCTGTTCCTGTGCCCTTAGGAGGTGGTGCTTAAAATGTGGTCAGCAGTGGTGTACCCTGGCAAAATTGTTTTCCCAGGGAAAACACTAGTTCCCTGAGTAGCCCAAAATCTGCTCTCCTCATGTCCAGGGTTGAAGTTGCAGTTTCACTGCCACTTTTCCTCCTGTGGACAGAGATATTAAACAATTGCTTTGTGGTTGCTATGGCTAAGCCAGCTGTGGATCACTACTTCACTTATGAGACTCTCTCTGTTAATAAGCAAACAGTCCAGGAGGGCATCATTCCTAGTTGGCTCCCTTACTACCTGAGTCATGAAGTTGTCATTCAGGTGTTTCAGGAATTTTCTTGACCTGTTTGTGTCAGCTGTATGGTATTCCCAGTTAACATCTGGCAAGTTGAAGCCTCACATAAGCTCAAGAGACATTGATTTGGGGCGTAACCCAGTCCCTCAAGGAATAATTCATCAGCCTCATCATCTTGGTTCAGTGATTTATAGTAGACTCTCACAATGATATCTGTGTTATTTGTTGGTTACTTGATCCTTATCCAGAGGGTTTCAACCCTACCATTGCCAACTGCAAGCTCTGTACATTCCAACACCTCACATTCCCTACTTATCCATCCTGAAGAGCCTGCAACCACCCAGCATAGCACTCCAGTCACAGGACTCATCCCACAGGGTTTCACTTATGCCAATGATGTCACATCCCTGGGACTAAGCCAAAGCTGCTTCTTGTTTGCTTCTCATGCTGTGTGCATTGCTATCGGAAAATTTCAGGTTCCTTATAGCTGACACCTCTTGAAGTGGAATAAATGATCTCAGTAGGTTTTTTCCTGAAGTTTTGACACATAGTCTCCCTGGCTATCACTGGTTATCCTTGTATTGTCCCTTTCCCCTTCCAAATTAGTTTAAAGCTCTACCCACTAGCCCTGCCAACTCCTGTGCTACAATCTTCTTCGTTTCTGAGAAAGGTGCAGCCTACTGGATTTCAGCATGCAAGGTGTTCTATAAATCAACCCATGGTCATAAAACCCCAAATTTTTCCTGTTATACCACCCTCTGAGCCATGTGTTGATTTGAAGAATCTTCCCATTCCCTTCAGTACGGTTCCTTGCTCTACCCACTAGCCCTGCCAACTCCTGTGCTACAATCTTCTTCGTTTCTGAGAAAGGTGCAGCCTACTGGATTTCAGCATGCAAGGTGTTCTATAAATCAACCCATGGTCATAAAACCCCAAATTTTTCCTGTTATACCACCCTCTGAGCCATGTGTTGATTTGAAGAATCTTCCCATTCCCTTCAGTACGGTTCCTTGCACCTGTGCTTTCCAAATTAGTTTAAAGCTCTACCCACTAGCCCTGCCAACTCCTGTGCTACAATCTTCTTCGTTTCTGAGAAAGGTGCAGCCTACTGGATTTCAGCATGCAAGGTGTTCTATAAATCAACCCATGGTCATAAAACCCCAAATTTTTCCTGTTATACCACCCTCTGAGCCATGTGTTGATTTGAAGAATCTTCCCATTCCCTTCAGTACGGTTCCTTGCACACTACCTGTGCTCCTGATCCTTCAACAAATCTTCCCAAGGCCCTGAAATTCCTTTTTATTGACCTTGGACTTCTTTTAGTTATTTCATCCTTGCCGTCTTGAAGAACCCACTAATAGTATGAAGCAGACAAGCAAGCAAATAGAATGTCAACCCTCTTTTGGCCCTTGCAATGTGGAAAGATAATTTGTTCATGATGTTATGACACTACTGCCAGCCCAGCCACACACACACACACACACACACACACACACACCATGGTCAGGATGATTTAGGAGCCAAAACCAATTTGTCCTTATGGGATCATTTCTGGGATTATCAATAACATGTGTGCATTGCATTTAGACTGACAGCTAGAGAAAAAATTCCATGCTCTGTAGAAGGGAGGTACTGAAATACTTTTTCACATAGAAATAGTGGGTGGGTACAAACACAGATTTTAAGATCAGTGTCTATAAAGGATTTATGGCAAGTGGAAGTATGGAAAGCCATATGATATATGGTCACCTCAGATTACCAGCAACTGAACATCATAACCCATTTTGCTCCTTCCAATCTGTCCCCCAACTTGTATGTTTATTTGCAAACTGTCTTCTGTCTACATGTGTCAAGACAACTTGGTCATAAGGAAGATGTTTAAATTCAGAATAGATACACAGCACAATTTTTTCCCCAAAGGATTATGAATTAATCTGAAGGTCCATGAGAAGCTGCTTTGCACTTTTGGCATCTTCTTAAAAGATTGTCTCATAAAAATGCTGGCTTATTCCAGTGTGTTTAGCTTGTATCGCAAAATAACACGTACTTGCACACGTCTGGTGACTTATGTAAAATCAGAAATTATTTCACTCACATACATTTTTCCTACTTCATTGCAGAAAATCCTCCATTGTGAAAGATACCCATTTTCAAGAGCTGAATTCACTTCTTGCACACATAACAGAGGTAGAATCACCTGTATAGGTGTCAGCCACACTTGGTGGTTAATTGTTTTTCTGAAGTGCATTATGTGTATTCTGCGAATAGAAATAGTAAAAGCTTTTATGTTCATACAGCTTCTAAAGCAGAATGGTGACAAGTATGAGAATAGGAAAAAAAACCAGATTAGTCTACTGAATATAATGGGCTTTTTTCCAGCAAGAACATGAGCATGCCAATCTTTATAATACAGTGGAAAGGGAAAAACACTGCCATTTCATTGCATATTTTCTGGTTAAAAATATAATTTAATTCTTTTTTTTTTTTTTGTTTTGAAAGAGAAAGCTGAACACTGTAGACATGTACTGTTTTTGAGACTGCAGCACTGAACCAAGAGTGATGACAGGATATTAGTGCATCTCAAGCGGCAAAGCGAAATAAAATTATTCAGTTGGAAGAGTTTAGAAGAACTGAGTACCCTACCTTAGTTGGAACATTCTGAATCAAAAGTTAGCATTTTTAGAACATGCCCAGCTTGAAAACATGGAGACAAATTCATTGTTGCCAGGTAAGATTTGATGGTGATAACAAAGTCAAGAGCATATGGGTTGATATCAGGGGGAAGGCCAACAGGGCAGACATCACAGAGGGAGTCTCTTATAGATCACCCAACTAGGAGGAGCAGTCAGATGAAATTTTCTACAAACATCTGGCAGAAGTCTCATGGTCACTGGCCCTCATACTTATGACTTCAACTTGCCAGATGTCTGCTGGAAATACAACACAGCAGAGAGGAATCAGTCTAGGAGGTTCCTGGAGTATATGGAAGACAACTTCCTAACACAACAGGTAAAGGAGCCCATCAGAGGAGGTGCTCTGCTAAACCTGGTGTTTGAAAACAAAGAAGGACTGGTGGAGGATGTGGTGGTCAGTGGGCACCTTGGACATAGTGACCACGAAATTGTAAAGTTTTCAATAGTGGGTGATGTAATGAGGGCCAGCAGGAGAGCTTCCACCTTGGACTTCCAGCAGGCAGACTTTGACTTGTTTAGGACATGGATTGCTGAAGTCCCTTGGGAGTCAGTACTGAAGGGTAAAGGAACTCAGGAAGGCTAGGAGTGTTTTAAAAAGATTGTTAAACATTCACAAGCAGACTGTCTCTATGTGTAGGAAGTAAAGTCATCGAGGGAAAAGACCAGCCTGGTTAAGTAGGCTGGAGCTGGGAAAAAAGAGAATGTATCATCTCTCGAAGGAGGGTCAAGCAAGTTAGGAAGACTATAAGGACACAAAGAGGTCATGCAGGGAGAAGATTAGCCAAAGACCAGCTGGAACTTGAATTAGCTATTAAAGTCAAGGACAACAAAAAAATGTTTTTATAAATACATTGGGTGCAAAAGGAGGGTCAAGGAGGTTGTCCATCAATGGATAAATGCAGAAGGTAGTGTAGTGACAGGGGATGTGGATAAGGCAGAGGTACTCAAGGTCTTCTTTGCCTTTGTCTTTAATGTCAGTGACAGTACTCCTCAGGATACCCAGCTACTAGAGCTGGAAGTTGGTGATGGGGAGATGAGTGAAGCCCCTGTAACCCAGGAGGAGATGATTAATGACTTGATATGCCAATTGGAAGCTCACAAGCCCATGGGCCCTGATGAGATCCACGCCAGGCTACTGAGGGAACTGTCAAAAGAACTTGCTAAACCATTTACAATCATCTACCAGCAGTCCTGGACAACTGGAGAAGTTCCAACTGACTGGAAATTAGCAAACATGACACCCATCCATAAAAAGGGTTAGAAAGAGGATCCAGGGAACTACAGGCCTGTAAGCTTAACCTTTATTCTGGGCAAGGTCATGGAGGAAATCATCCTGAGTGCATTACACAGCACGTGCAGGGGAGCCAGGGCACCAAGTCCAACCAACATGGATTTATGGAAGGAAAGTCTTGCTTGACCAACCTGATCTCCTGCTATGACGAAGTGACCCACTTGGTGGATGAAGGGAAGGCTGTGCATGTAGTCTATCTGGATTTCAGTAAGGCGTTTGACGCTGTCTCCCACAGTATACTTCTAGAAAAACTGGCTGCTTGTGACTTGGGTGAGTGGACTCTTGGCTGGATGGTTGGGTCTGGAGAATTGTGGTTAATGGGGCTAAACTCAATTGGAGTGGTGTTCCCCAGGGCACAGAACTGGGGCCAGTCCTATTTAACTTCTTTATTGATGACCTGAATGTGGGGATTGAGTGTACCCTCAGTAAATTTGCAGATGACACTAAGTTCAATGAGTGCTGATCTGCCTGAGGGTAGGAAAGCTCTACAGAGAGACCTGGACTGACTTGATCAATGGGCTGAGGACAACTGCATGAGGTTCAATAAAGTGAAGTGCTGCATCCTGCCCTTGGGACACAACAACCCCATGCAGCACTACAGGGTAGGGGAAGAGTAACAAGTGTTGTTTTTCAGAAACGGACTTAGGAGTGCTGGTGGACAGTGGCTCAATATGAGCCAACAGTGTGCATAGGTGGCCAAGAAGACCAATGGCATCTTGGTCTGTATCAAGAATAGTGTGACCAGCAGAACTAGGGAAGGGATCATTGCCCTGTACTTGGCATTGGTGAGGCCACACCTCAAGTACTATGTTCAGTTTTGGGCCCCTCAACTTAAAAAGGACATTGAGGCATTGGAGCAAGTCCAGCAAAGGGTAATGCTGCTCATAAAAGGTCTAGAACACATGTCATATGAGGAAGGGCTGAGAGTTTAGCTTTGAGTAAAGGCAGCTCAGGAGTGACCTCATCACTCTCTACAACTACCTGAAAGGGGATTATAGAGAGGTGAGGCATGGTCTCTTCTGCCATGCCTGCAGTGAAAGGACTAGAGGGAACAATCAGAAAGTGAGACAGAGGAAATTCAGGTTAGATGTTAGGAAAGGTTTTCCCTGATAGAGTGATCAGGCACTGAAATAGATTCCCCAGGGAGGTAGTGGAATCACCATCCCTGGAAGTGTTTAAGAGGCATCAGGATCTGATGCTGGAGAATATGGTTTAGGGTTTAGGGATTGCAGCAGAGTGGCAGGTTGGACTTGATGATCTTACAATTTTTGAGAAATTGTGGCAGTCAGGTGAAGTCCCCGACGACTGGAAAAAGGGAAACATAACCCTCTCTTCAAACCTTGATGAAGGTATGCATGATAGGAACAGAAACTTTTTATAAATGTTGAGAAATGAGGCGAGGCATGGTCTCTTCTGCCATGCCTGCAGTGAAAGGACTAGAGGGAACAATCAGAAAGTGAGACAGAGGAAATTCAGGTTAGATGTTAGGAAAGGTTTTCCCTGATAGAGTGATCAGGCACTGAAATAGATTCCCTGCAGTGAAAGGACTAGAGGGAACAATCAGAAAGTGAGACAGAGGAAATTCAGGTTAGATGTTAGGAAAGGTTTTCCCTGATAGAGTGATCAGGCACTGAAATAGATTCCCCAGGGAGGTAGTGGAATCACCATCCCTGGAAGTGTTTAAGAGGCATCAGGATCTGATGCTGGAGAATATGGTTTAGGGTTTAGGGATTGCAGCAGAGTGGCAGGTTGGACTTGATGATCTTACAATTTTTGAGAAATTGTGGCAGTCAGGGGAAGTCCCCGACGACTGGAAAAAGGGAAACATAACCCTCTCTTCAAACCTTGATGAAGGTATGCATGATAGGAACAGAAACTTTTTATAAATGTTGAGAAAATTCTCTGCTCATAGGGGTTACTAAGGCCTGGAGCACATTGTCCATACAGAAAACAGAACCTCAGCCACTGGCAATTTTCAACAGCAGGTTAAACAAAATCTGTCTATTTAATGTTTTGTTCCTACTGGTTTGAAGTAAGGAATAGAGTCAGTGTCCTCTTGAGGTCACTCCAGACTTATTTTCTTGGACTTTCTTGTACTTCATACATGAAGAGCAATTTATGTACATGGACTTTCCAATATTACCAGAACTATAACTTCTAGTGACAAATTGTTCCTTCATAAAATCTAAAAGAAGGGATTTTCAATCAACCCTTACTGTTCTCTTGTAGTAGTCCTATACTATTATTTACTTAAATATATTTCTTTTGTTTAACAGCTATATAATGGACTACATAAATACCTTCTATAGATACCTTCCTAGATAATTGTTATACCTCAGAAACATATTTAAAACCATTCAAAGAATTTCCTGCAATTGGTAGATGACTATAGAGTTACTTAAGAGGTTTTTCTTCTCTCAGGGTGTGTGTTTGTGTCTGTGTCTGTGTGTGTGTGCATGCCCACGAATGTGTACATACATATAAAGACACAGAGAAAGATGAAACTGCTCTGTGGAAACTATGGAATTTCCGAAAAACATTTCCTTCCTTATCAATGGATACAAAATTATTTTAGGGTCACACTCAAAAGTCCAAGTTCAATTTCTGGTTAGGTAGGAGCCCAGCTTATATCAAGGATGAATTAAAAAAATTAAATTAGGCCCTCAGGTAATAAAATGGCTTACTGCAGGGACATCTTATTATAAAGACCTTATAATGGTCTCCTCCCAAACTTTTTGAAGCAACAGGCAAAGCCTTTTTTTTCTGCTGAAATGGTCCTATGTGCAAAGCCTCTTTTGGGCAAGTGTTTCTGACCTGAGGGGAAACACAGGAAACTGCCTTGGCTTGCAATCAAATTTTGGTCTTAAAAGCTTTGTCATGAAAGTATATGGGCAAAAGGACTAGCATTCTGTCTGGCCTTACTTCTTCGGCAACCAAGATTGTCATTCTCATACCACAGCTAACCTGAAATTGTAAATACTTGTCATAAGAATTTTCTTCTTCCATCATCAGTTTTCAAAGCTGCCAGTGAAGCATCTTCTAGGAAATCACATGGGCTTGATTTCTGCACAACTGAGGTTAGACTTCCCTCTACCACCTCCCTCCTCCTCTCCAAGGAAGATAGAATACATCTCTGCACAGAGGAGGTAACAAGAGCAATGGACCCCTCCCCACGAGAGAAGGAAATGCAAGGAAGTACTTTATGGATAGCTGGAGGTCACAGAAGAACTTTTCCCATTTCTGGATTTTTCCTTACAAAGTGCAATTCGACACCTGCCATCCCGATAGATGTGCTTCTAAACCATCTATTTTAGGCTCCCAGAATCCTTGCAAATCCTACAAGAGTTTTCAAAATTGTCTTGCAATGAATGTTAATATAAACTTGCTGGTGATTTGTTAGGATATGCATGGGCCATTCGATGCGTAATAGCATTCTTAAACGTCCCGCAGTTATGGAATTCTTCCTGTACAGTGAGTGCTGCTGCATTCATTTCTCTGATGTCCATTCTTGCTTAGATTTATGGTGCCTGCTCATTGTCCTTTATTAAATGCTTCCATTAACTTTTATGTTACATTTTTTCACAGCTTACAGCTCTATAAAATTGAGGTACTATCTATGCAAATTCCTACCATTTGCATTTGTAGAAGTCTGGGTCCAAATAAATGTGCTATCTCTCTACATATTTGGCATATTTAGATGCAAACCTCTGCCTGGTTCTTCAACATGCACTGACTTTTTGTATTTCACCAAATCTGATTAAAATCAGACTCTATACCATCTTGTGATGATGTGGAAGGAAGGTACAAGGTCAGAGGCAGATCTGACCTGTACCTAGAGATGACAATGATTCTTTGAGTCATTACCCTTGCTGCGTCAAGAACTTCCAAAGTTGCTTCTATTTTCTGTCTGTGGACTAGACCCACAATTATTTAAGGATATTGCAATTATTTAAAAGATCTATTTTGAAAAATCTTGCACGATTACCCTTAGAACAGATTCAGATTTCTGAGTTTTCAGAAGCACTGTGCCAGGTGCCCAGAATATCACCATATGCAAAGATTTAAGACCTTCCTTTGTTCTTAGTGTTTCCAATTGAATCCGTTAGGCAACTTCCACCCCAGACCATTACTCTTTGTAGATCACATTTCAAAGTCCCTTTTGTTCTTGGTATGCAGATTGGAGGCCTCAGGGCTGTAAGAAGTTCTTCAAGGGCTCAAGAAATCAATAAATGGTTAGTCACAATCAAGCCAAATAAATGAACCTCTTCCTCTTGAACTCTATCGTAGAGCACATTCATGATCCCTTCAAACTTCTTGCACTGAAAAGGAGCGGCAGTAAAATTTCCACCTTTATTGTCCATTGCCAAATTTATCTGGTCATGTAATCATGATGAAAATGTTTCAATTTCACCTTTCTATTTTAACAATTTCCCCCACTTTTTTGGTGTTCCTGCTACTCAGATATATACAGACAGTTCTGCTATATTGATCAAGCTACTGTTTTCTTCACTGATCTATTAAGAGTATTTTCGATTTTCAAGGAAATCACATCCTTCATTTCTTTTGTATTGCAACATCATACATCTCATGCATCTAATATCTTAGCCCTCCACATTCGCTGACAGTTCTTACTTTTTCAGTGTACTTTGTCTCATTTTTTGACTCCCTTTTTAGGATGCTGATAGAAAATCACACCCTTGCCTTATCATTTGTTTAAGACAGAATAATTGCTTCTATCTGTATACTCCAGATACCAAAACTCCATGCTGTTTTATGAAGAATACTTCTTCTAACATCATAAGAGCAACAGTAGTGCCATGCCTGTCTTTCTAGAGTGCAGCACCCCTGGACTAACTATGCCAGAGTGTTCACTCCAGGGACATTCCTATTAGCTAGAGCATTTTAAATACAGACAGCATCCCACTAAAATGTGTTTATCGTCCATGTTAAACAAGAAATGTCTAACATATAACCATGTTCTACAGCCATGTGAAAAAAAAAAGTATCAAGCATTTGGGAAAAAAACCTTTCCTGAGAAACATGATCAATATTAGACTAGTTTACTGATTGGAAAGAGGAATTTACCAAGGCCCCTTGACAAATTATCGATTCTGAATTGATGTCACTGAAAGGAAAAAAAAAACCCAAACAACTAAAGCAGAGAAAATCTGTGGTATGTCTGAAGAATGATCCAGATCACTGAGTGTTTGCAATACCTTACAATTTCATGTTACTATTTTTTATCTCCTTCAATGCACTTCAGGAAGAAGATAACTCTGTTCAGTATTGCAAAGAAAATGAATGAATCCTGAATCTAGTATATAGTCACCAAAAACAGTCTGGAAAGCTGGGGGTTTTTTGATTACTCTTTTTTTGGAATACATAGGACCAAAGAATAAAAGAGGTTAGTGCACTCATGTTGCTTCAGAGTGTCAGTCATTGAAATATCATTGAGGGCTATAAGTACAGAGTTCTGGGACTGTTCTGCTACCTTGGGAAAAGATACAGAGAACTTGCAAAAGAAGACAAGAAATAAGAAAAAACTTAGTATTTTGAGACCTTAATTTTGTAGTTATGCAGAAAAAAATAATAAAACTCCAAACAGCTTTTTGTTCCAGCAACAATCCCTGTTGAAGTCCTTAACTTGTCAAAAAAATCTTTGAAAAGGGAAGAAAGAGGGACTTATATACTTAAATTCTATTCTGTGAGTTGAGTGATATACATTTATTATAACTTTTGATGTAACAGGCAAACTCAAAAGGGAAAGAATACTATGATAAATAAAGATGGGAAGATTCACCGATGTGATAAACATTCTCAGGATTCAGGGGTTTATTACAGTTAGCAGAGTAGAATAGTCAGATCCACACCTTATTTTGTTCCTCATCTAAACCTAACTTTCATACTGAGAGTTTTGTTATATTGATTTCTCCATTGATCATACCCAAGCTCTACATCTTCTCTGGGAGTCACAGACCTTTAGCTCTGTATTATTCACCTATTTCTTTCTTGTATCTTTCTAAACAATAGTTCTTGTTGTAACTAAAAAGACTATTTTCTACACTTTTTTTACTATCCTGTGCTCAGATTCAAGACTTATCAATACTTTGTAGAATCTGATTATGGAACTATGTTTGCTGTGTGTCGGAGATCAAGAGTTACAACTCTCCTTTGTTTATCAGAAGTATCTCAATATCTGAATAGAAAGGAAAATGCAATTATTGTTGAAAACATTTTCACACAACAGACACTTTCTGGTTTTGGCTTCGTTTTACAGTAGCTTCAGTTTCATGTTCATAGTTTCCAAATTCTCAAAACTACACCACCAGACAATATAAAGAGCACTTTTGAACAGATGGGCCAATGTTGTGCTAGAACTGTGTGCTTTGAGAGGAAACCTAAGGGAGATAAAAAGAAAGAGAGAATCAAACGAAAGCCTGAAGGCGAGATTAGCTGTCGTGATAAAACTCCCATTGATTTTAGTGGTTTAGGGGTTTGTCCGAAGTTTGAATTGATTAAAGGGAAATCATGAAGGGAGGGATACAGAAAGCATTGGAGAATGGCTTATGTCTCTATTGGGTATTGGAATCTCCTAAAAATAGTGTTTTCTTGCCTGGTACACTTCTTATCTGCCCCTAATGTTATTTTTTGCTCAATCTGTGAAGACAATTCTTGCTAATTCTTCTTTATCACATTTTAAAGTGGTTTATGATCCAGAACTAAGATCTAATTTTGCTACTCGATCAGCTTTGTTGACAGGATTCTAGTTATACTGAGATAGTACCCTGGACCCCTCTTGCTATGAGTTTGTTCGTTTTTTTTCCATCAAAGTCCTTCCTTTACTGATGGATGCTGGGAATTACGGATACACTATTTCTCAAGAGACTTTTTTGAACAGGCTCGAGCGCTAAAGCTGTGGAATTAGTGTGGCTCTGAATGCAAAAGACCTTTTACCTACTTCTGGCAAAACTATTCAAGGTACAAGTGACTTTATGGAAGCGAACATTTTGTGACATGCTCATGCTGCATTGGAAATTTCTGGGATTGCAAAGACCCCTGTGCAGTGAACTTCAGAGTCAGAACACTGCAGTTTCCTGAAGTTGTATAACTGACTGGAGACTTAGATCTGCTGGTGTTCCCCATGTGGCTTTCACATGGCTTTCTTCAACTACTGCAGGCAATGGGCAAGCTGGGAGGAGGAGCAGGTTATGCTGCACCATGGCCAAGAAGGATTCTTGTCTGAAATGTTTGAAATAATGTAAGAAATACAGTTATGCATCTGTGATGTATTTTAAGTTATGATTAAACCTTCCCTTTAATAATACAGACAATAAAAACTTGCAGAACTGTATTTTATGGAAAGTTGCACAAAGTCTCTTCATAATTTTGCTATTGTATTTCATCTAAAGTAATACCTTTAGAAGTCTGATTGAAAAGCATGAGAAAATCTGGCATATTAATTCTAATGATTCAGAGATCTATGATAACTAGATTTTTGAAAAACAAACTACTGGTACATACAAACGGATTCTCTGCTTCCTCATACCTTTCAATTTTACTTTTTCACGACAAGTGATGAGTTATGTGGTCACTTGTGCCTTTGTTTTGTCTTCAGATCTTTTATTTTTCTAGCATCATCTGTCTTTCTGTTTCTTTACCTGGGGTTGAACACATGCAATGCTGAGGTACTCTTCTCAAGTCCCTGGGAAATAGATGCCTTAATGGATCACTGCATACCTGTAAATCATATGACAAAAGCAAGATTTCATATCAGATGGCTATTGCCTTAAAATGGCTCAGACCATCAGTCACCAAACAGAGTATAGAGCAGAAAATTTGGTCTTCCCTAGGCAGAGGAAAAACAGAATTGAAAACAGACTTCTGGAATATTCTCCAAAATTAAATCCAAATAGAAGGAAAAGAAATATTGATGTAATCCTGGACTCTTAGTGCACACAATCTTTGAGTATAAATCTCTCGATTATCACTTGTCATTTGCAAATTTCTGAAACAATCATAGAGGTTAGTGGTTTCATCTGAGCTCCTTTCCCTTGAAGTGTACTTTACAAAATATTTTTTGCTATTCCCTGTAGAGCAGACCCATCTTGTCTCTGACTGGGATGTGATCACGTGTTCTTAAGCACTCGTGGTTAAG
>NW_008654393.1:0-30200 GCF_000695815.1 Acanthisitta chloris | reverse complement strand
TTCAGTTCAGTTCTGAAGTTCAGATTTCTAGCAGCATAGGAGTCATCAAAATTCCACTTGATCAGTATATTCTACTTTTTATAGACCTCTCTTATATGTACAAATACGCCTTTGGATGCACTTCGTCTCCTTAGAGGCCAGCAACAGATCCTAGTAAACATTTTTTTAGTGCAGTCATACCCTTTGTCCTAGTTATCCAGCTGCTAAAAATCTTCTTTTCTTTTCTTTTCTTTTCTTTTCTTTTCTTTTCTTTTCTTTTCTTTTCTTTTCTTTTCTTTTCTTTTCTTTTCTTTTCTTTTCTTTTCTTTTCTTTTCTTTTCTTTTCTTTTCTTTTCTTTTCTTTTCTTTTCTTTTCTTTTCTTTTCTTTTCTTTTCTTTTCTTTTCTTTTCTTTTCTTTTCTTTTCTTTTCTTTTCTTTTCTTTTCTTTTCTTTTCTTTTCTTTTCTTTTCTTTTCTTTTCTTTTCTTTTCTTTTCTTTTCTTTTCTTTTCTTTTCTTTTCTTTTCTTTTCCTTTCTTTTCTTTTCTTTTCTTTTCTTTTCCTTTTCTTTTCTTTTCTTTTCTTTTTGCCTTTTTTTTCTTTTCCTTCCTGGAAAGGGTCTATTTTTATATAACTCAGGCCTAGTGACAAAATTTTTCCTATCAGCCACGGTTTGCACTAAGGATGCCTGAATTGTTTCAGATTAAGGACCAGCTCTCCCTCTGTCACTGTCATGTCTATGGGAGAGATCTTCCCAGACATTTTAGTCATTCAGTTATGACTAGATAAGGATTTCCTCCTGTTTTGTATCCAAATCCATAGATCACATAGACCTACCCAATATCTGCTGTAACAGTCTGTATTTGAGAACAAATTTTATGCTCTGTGAGACATCTCAGACCAGACCAAGGGTGAAGCAAGAATTAAGGCAATGTGGAGAAAAGGGAGAGAAGGAACTAAAAAAAAAAAGAACAAAAAGGAGACAAGAAAGGAAATCCAATACACCTCTTTTTTTCTCAGCCAATTTTGCTTGAATTACCTTTGGTCTTTCCTCTGACCTAAGCACAAACATTCGCTCCTCTAGGCTTTTCTCACTAACAAATGATCTGACTGCATCTGTCACAGAGACATTCGCCTAGTCACTCCTCTACAGGACATATTATAAGGAATAAGTAAGTCATGACCTCTGGCTTCTTCTAGTGGCATTTTGAAAATATTTGAAATTTTTTCAGATGTCTCTTACAAGTAGTAACTGATTGAAAATGAAAAATGGTGTTTAGTAAATAGATGCTGTTCACAGCTCTTCCTAATTTTTGTCCTGTTTTGATTCAAATGCTAAGTGTTAATTTAAATGGGACTGAATGAATAGATAACGTTAGGTATCAACAGCATTGTTAGCACTCTGAGTTTGCTACATATACATAAGTAAAAGACTTCCATGTCAGAATTCCAGTTACTTTACCACAACAAAATCATGTTCTATCCTAATTAAAATTTTAAAAAATCCCACTTCCACAACCACACACACAAAAAAAATTGAATACAACCCACCAAAATCAGCTGAACATCTGGACAAGACAGATAATTATGGTAAGTATGACTGCTTTGTAAATGATGACATAGTTATGGCAAGCTAACAAACAAAACACTGATTTTCTGATTTTCATAACAATAGTTCTGAAGAAAACCACATAGACAAAGTTTCCCCAAACTCATTAAGTTGCACATCATTCAGAGGTTCATCACCCTGATTCACATTTAGAACCTCTAGCACCATTTTTTGCACGTGTTTTCATAACATGATGTGATATTCTGTGCAGCTATTCCATGAAGTTATTCACAGAAGGGAATAAGTACCCAGGAATTTTCAAGTGCTGTAAGTGTAATGGTTTAGAGGAAACAATATCTTGTTCATCTCCATAGTGATGTAAAAGAATATAGCGTTCACTCTCCACCTTGCAAGACTCCAGCAGCTTCCAGAGCCCAACACATCTCATTCATTTCTATCTGTCATTCAGTCTCTCTTGCCTAAATTTGTAAATTTTCTCTTCCCTTCTTTTTGCCTCATTCCATTAACACCCAGGCAGGCATAATCTTCAGCCTGATGCACAGAGCACTCTCCAAAAAGGTGGAGGATGTGGTCTGAATCCACTCAGGCTGAGGGACAGGGAAATGTAGGGAAGGAAAAGAAAACCAGCACCTCAACAACAGTACATAAAGGAAAGCTATGGGGTACTACCTTTGAAAGAGGGTGCTAGACTTAGAACCTGCAGTACAAAGAAGAGCCTGCTAAAGTCTCAAAACCCTGAGGACAAAATACTGATTACAAGCTTAGCAGAGAAGCTGCCTGCCTTGTCAGCAGTCTACCCTTGGTGCCTTCCAGCCAAACATGCTACTTGTCTGGATCATAGGGAGCACAGATCAAATGGGATTTAGCTAGTATGGCTATGTACATAGTATGGGCATTGAAAAGAACCTAAAAATACTGAAACACTGCATGCTGTGGTGCTCATATTATGATGTTAAATATCTCAATTTTCATTTAAACACTGATTTACAGGGTTTTGTGTACTCCAACTCCCTCTCAATTGCTTCTCTGGGGTCACAACACCTATCTGACTGCAGAAATTGATTCATGAGTCAAGTCCCAGAGGTGCTGAAGAAGGGTGCCTTGACTGCACTCAGGATAGTGAGGAACATACTAAATTTTTAGATCCACAAAGCAGATGTTTTTCCCGCCTAATTTTCTCTCACATCCTAATCCATGGGTTATTTTCAAAACAGAGTACTCAAAGAAATATCACTGTGAACACACACTGGCTTCTCAAGTAGCTCTTTCTTTAGAGTGTGATCATGGGATGCAGAAATGCTGTTTTCCTCTCCCATTCTGTGCCTATATCTGTTGCTTGGTTTCATACCTGGGGAATGGGCTTCACTTTCCATTGAGAAAAAAACAAAGAGTTGGTAGCACAAAAGTTGGACAGCTTGCCTGGGAGGATCTGAAGGACACCTTACTGTGATGTTGTTTTAACCAATATGCTATTGATTTCCATTTTCTTCTCAGCCCATTGCATATGTGAAGAAGTGGAAGCTAATCATGTAACTGAGAGCTAATCGTGACCTTGCCTTCCAGACTTTCTCCCACTTCTGGTTTAAAACACTTAAATACCACAAAGAGAGGCCTCGGATAGATAGAAAGGCATAACCAACTGAAATATGAGAAATGACCAACTGCTGCTGCTTCTTACTAACACTGTAGAAATCTGGAATGTACTGTATCCATTTGTTCTTGGCTAGCCAACTGACCATGAACTCAGGCATAACGGTAAAAATTTCCCCTAAAGCAAGAATGAAAGAATAAAATGGGTTTAATTCCAATTTACTTTCTAGCAAAGAAATTTTAAAAATAACTGTTTGAATGAATGTTTTCAGTTCACTCTATTAAAAAATTTCCATTGTCTGAGAAGCATTTCCCACACCATCACAAATCACCATTTAACAGATAGGAAACAGCTTGATGTAGGCACTGATGCAAGAATTACTCTAATCTCAGTAATGTTTACTCTGATAATTATGTTTACTACACCATTTTTCCCACTATCTGACTGCTTCTTCCCACATTGTAGGGATTGGACCCCATTTTTCCAAACAAAACCACAATTAGTACATGTCTTTCAGAAATTCGTATTGGGGCTACTTGCAAAAATCTTGCTGTAAAACCATAGAGTTTAGATAAGAATCACTTAAGAACAAACTGAAGCATTATTCCCAAAGCAGAAGGCAACATCCTTGAATGAGGACTAGTCTTCCACACTGCAAAGGGGAAAAGAAAGTCACTCTTTCTCTTGAAAATCACGCCTAGAGCAGAGGATTGTCTTTGTGCATGTCTTTGCAACTTCAGCACAGGTGTATGCATTTTAGAATAAATTGTAGAATAATTCTGAATACACTAAAGAAATATATAAATAGGAATGAAATAAATCAGATCCACTTTTAACTGGGCTGTGGTACATATAGATTATTTTGCGCTGCTGAATTTCCTTTTGGGATCACTTGGAGCCAAAAATTTAGTTCAAGGAACCTTTTGTGGGATATTTTTAGCTTACACTCAAAGGACAAGTTTGTCATAAAGTTTGCTTTTGGCCCACTACCAAGGTGTTTTGAGGATTAACCAAATAATCCTTGTTAAATACTCACTGATGCCTATCAGCATCAGTCTTAGAAAGCTGCAATCTTTGCAATTCTCCTGCATCTCCTCCAACACAGCATAATTTTCATATTCTCAGTGGAGAGCTGTATGATTCTATCTCAGGACAGGCTGATTAACTTTGCTGAATTGGCTCCATGGAAGGTGAAAAAAATGTAAAGAACACATAGAGAAAGGTATTTTTAATAGAGCTGAATGAGATGGTACATTATCTTGTCTAAATCCCTGTGTCTGGATATTGTATTGGAGGTTGTCCCATTCTCCAGGTTTGTCCTATAAGAGTGCACAGTGAGTGTTAATCTTATAGTCTTCTCGTTGATATCTCCTATTTATTAAGTCTGTTCTGTAATATCCAAACCTTCGAGTAAATCTTGAACCAATAATTTTAAAGTAAAAAAGACAAACAACAGTTAAATGCAATGGAACCAATGAAAAGCTTTTTAACTATGTACAAATGTACTCATTTTAAACACATTTGAGGCGATCACATTCATTGGATACACTTCCACTCAAACCCAAAACCTATATCTGGCTGGATCTTAATGTAGACAACTTACTGTTGAAATCAGTGCTCTATTGAGCAGTCTGATAAAGGTGGCTTCATTTGGGAATTAACATGCCTTGAGTTGCAGGATGTCTACCCTTTATATTGAGTCCTTATTGATCCTATTCCTAAGGCAGCAATAATCATGACATGTTAGAATAAATCATGACAAAATTTGAAGTTCTATCATCAGGATAATTCGTTTATTAAAGCAGTGTAGGCCAGCAAACATGATAAGGATGCATTTCAGTTTCCTATATTGCTGTACTTAATAACCTGGTGATGCTGCTAGACTTACATGTCTTTGCAAGCATAAGCCAACTCCCACATGTTCTCTGCCTTTCTTCACACTCAATTTCTATCACTCTCTTCCATCACAGAGACAGGAAACAAGACCTGCAGTGGAGCTGGACTGGGATGTGCAGTCACTCAGAGAGCAAACTTCACCACAAATGCTGCAGCTTGTGGAGGACCATAGTAGAGGAGAAAGAGCAGCCACTGCATCCATTGGGGAGTCAGAGAAAGACAGTGCCAAACAGGGAAGGTAAAGGCAACATGACGTGGATTTGCTTGCTGACCCTGGCAACTGTTTCATTGCTCACATATGACACAAGTTCTTGTGCTCAAAAAAACCCCACAAAGATAGGAACCAATGTTAACAATCCTCAAGACTCAAAAACTGATTTTCCTACCACTCTTTGTTTTTTACTTAGTATCCTACAGAAAAAAGCCAGCTCTTTGAAAGCCTTTTGTTTGGACTGAGAAGTGCCAGTTCTCCAAAGAGATGTTAGGTCTTGCTGGAGCCTTACAGGGGGCACTATTAGAGACAGCCAAAGCCTGAAATATCTCTAGGGCTTGTCTCAGGCTACACCAGCCTTAAAAACATGGTGCCTCTTGCTTGTGGTGTGTCAAGCAGGGAGCTCCATCAGAATTCTGAAAGGAAAAGTCCACCCATGCTTAAATTTCAGAAAAATAAATAATAAACAATAGAGGCAAATATCATAACTCAAATATTTATAAAAGGCTGCCATCTTGACTTTTCCAATCTTCTTAGGTAGCAGCCTGAAAATAGCACAATTTTGCTAACACTGGCATATCTATATTACTGCCCCTTCAAATGGATGATTAACTAAAACTACATGTTAGCACGTTTTGTTCAGTACAGAGTGTTTTAAAAGCACCACACAGATCATCTGTAAGAGATGAAGTTCTGCAAAACAAAAGGAAGAAAAAAATATTTCAACAGGGAGAAGGCCAGAAATAAGAAGGAAAACAACTGTCACACAAATGTCTATGTCTGTAAAAGGAGTCGTCTTGGATTTGTAAAAGCTCTGAAAAAGCACAAATCAAAGCTCACATTATATTGAAGGAGTGTAAGGGAGCCCAGGGTCAGCCCCAATGGATCCAAGATGGTCAGACTGGTGCTGTAGCACACTGAATGGTGGCAATTTTAAAGGGGAAGACTATCCCCAGTAAATTATTCATACTGTCATATGATAAAACTTTTAGATACTGATTATTAAAGCCAGTCTGTCAAACAGGAACGAGAAACAAAGTGACATCTGATTCAACAATGTTAGCTCTGAGAGAATAGGATCCATATTGAGGGAAAACAGCTAAGTTCTGCTCAAGAGCCTTTAACTGCATGTTCCTGTGATGGCATTGGAGCTGTAGCTGGGAATAGATTAGTGGCTTCAGATGGAAAATCAATGGGGAGAAACTTGAAATCCATTTTGTGCACTGCTGTGCTAATGTGCCAAATGTCACTGTCTCATGGTTGGCTGCCTGAGGCAGGGGCACTTGCTTTTTTCTCAGTTCCCTATAGATTGCCAGTTTGGAAAATCTTCAGTAAAGCAAGCCTATGTTACTTCACTGAAGCAAAAATGCAGATTGAAAATTGTTGTGAGCTGCACATTGTGATAGTGATTTCAATCATTAATTGATAATATCATTTGAGAACACAGAACTGTTAAAACAGTTTTCTTGAAATTGCCATTATGGAGATCAAACATCAGGAGAAACTATTTTCAAACTTCTTCATGATTTTCACCATTGTAATTAATATTGGGGCGCAGACCAAGCAATGGGAAACACGTGCATACTAATAAATTTATGTAAATGTAGTGACCACCCTAGAGTCCTTGTGGTCTAGACAAGCTAGAAATGGAAGTAGAATCTCATGTCCCATCTCCCTTATGAAGAGACGAGTTGAATGACTTGCTTAGTGCTATGCGGGAAGCCTGTGGCAGAAGGTAGGACCTCTTCTCCCAGAAGTCCATTCAGCATGCCACTCAGAGAACACACTTGCCAATTATCAGTCACTTGCTTTTGTATGATTCTACCACTCCTTAGAAAAGGTCCATTAAGAAAAAAAAAAGACATCTGCAAAAGTGGAAGGAAAAATAAAGGTCTGCAAAAGAAATAGCAAAGACATTCCTCAATGGCAAAAGTTTTTGCTTCAAAGGCCAAGGTGAGTTTCTGGAGAAGAAATTCAGAGTATAAAAAATGTAGTTGCGAAAAAAGAAAGAATTCATACCAGATTAATCACTTACAATGAAAACTCTGAAGCTGATTGATGGTGCTTACAGTCAGCTAGAATAACAGCCCTGCACTAACCTGTTAAAACCTGTAAAATCCAGGTCTGTTTTCACAAACTGTTAAGGTCAGTGGAAAGCTTCCCTTGGTTTTGTCTATAAGGAATAAAGAGACAGGGGTTAAGCATGCTGTGAGTTATGTGGAAGCAATGTGTGCATGATCTATTGACAAATTATTAAGTCCTAGCATGCAAGAACATGATCACTCAGTGTGTGGTGAATAAAGAGGACAGTAGACATATGAGATAAAAGGGCAGGGAGGAGGGAGAAAGAGGAAAGAAGAGAATGGATTGTAAACCAAAAAATTTCAGTATACAAAATATACATTTTAGGTGTGGGGACAATGCCAACTTCCAAGTCTGGGACTGAAAGCTCTTCTGACATTTCCCCATGAAATAGGTTGTCGTCTGATAATGCCAAATTATGGAAATTGAAAGTGCTTAAGGAAATATTTTTCTCCCATTATTTCGATCATTCCGGGGGTTTTAGACTAGAAATGTTATTGCAAAGAAAGAAAAAGGACAAGTTCACTGTGGAATAGATAATAGCCTAGTGATCTTTGCACTCTACCTACTCACAGGTAGGTAGTGCTATTTTTCTAAGATAATACCCTTAGTCCTCAACTGCTTTACAAAGACCATGTTCTCACTCTGATATTTTTTTCCTTTAACAAACACAAAATACTTTAGAAGACTTTTTTTCTCTTTGGTTATGGAAAAGAAAGAGTATCTATAAAATATTTAGAAGGATTAAAAAAATGTGGTCTCTTCAGTGGGCCATATCTAGCATTTAGGTCATTTGCCTATCATGTTAATTGAGTGTCACTATGCATTAAGAACTGGTGGCACTTTTGAGAGGAGGGAAGGGGAGCAGTTCATTTAAAGTTGTTACACTATGAAAGGTTGCCTAGCAGGGCAGGCTGAGTGACTCACAATGAATAATTTATCCTCTCCTTTCTCTTGTGCAGTAGTGGCAAGCAGATTGTGAAGGGTTCTTTTTTTTCCACTATAGTTCTATGCTATGTCTTTAAGCCCAGTCAAAAGCTGGTCCAAATTAATGGAGGACTTTGAACTCAGACATGCTCCATGGAATGTCAGTAGTAGCAACCCAGGGAAAGTTATGTTGCCATGATTTTTGCTATATAGAAAGGAATAATCAATGATCCTCCTATAAGAAGCAGGTTATGATATACAGTCCAAAGTGGAAATATCCTAACTAGTAGCTCTGCAGTCCTTCTTCAGTGACAAAAATTTTGGGATCTGGAGTATCTCTCTTGTGAGGAGAGACTACAGGAGCTGAGTCTGTTTAGTCGAGACTAAAGAAGAATCAGAGGGAATCTCATCAAGGCAAATAATTTGCAGAATTTGTAGATAGGGGCAGAGCAACTGATATTATCTACCTGGATTTATGCAAAGAGTTTGACATTGTCCCTCATGGCATCCTTGTCTCTAAATTGGAGAAACATGGATTTGATGGGTGGACCACTTGGTGGATAAAGAACTGGCTGGATGGTCAAACACAGAGTTGTGGTCAGTGGTTCATTGTCCACGTGGAGGCCAATGACAAATGGTGTCCCTCAGGGGTCGGTGCTGGGGCCGATACTGTTCAACATCTTTGTCGGCAACATGGACAATGGGATTGAGTGTACCCTCAGCAAGTTTGCTGATGGCATCAAACTGTTTAGAGCAGTTGACACACTAGAGGGAAGGGATGAGGGATTTTGGAGGTCTTGGGAGGTGGGCCAATGCAAGCCTCATGAAGTTTAACAAAATGAAGTGCAAGATCCTACAGCTGGGCCATGGCAATCCCAGACACACCTATGAGTTGGGTGGGGAAGTAATTGAAATCAGCAGTGAGGAGAAAGACTTGGGAATGACAGTGGATGGGAAACTCACCATGAGCCAGCAGTGTGTGCTAGCAGCCCAGAAAGCCAATCCAATCCTGGGCAGTCTGGGCTGTATCAAAAGAAGTGTGGCCAGCAGGTCAAAGGAGGTGATTCTCCCCCTCTGCTCGGCTCTCATGGGACTCCACCTGGAATACTGTGTGCAGTTCTGGTGACCTCAACATAAGAAGGACATGGAACTATTGGAGCAAGTCCAGAGAAGGCCACAAAGTTGATAAGAGGACTGGAGCAGCTTCCTTTGGGGACAGGCTAAGGAAGTTGGGACTGTTCAGCCTGGAGACCTCATAGCAACTTTTCAATATCTGAAGGGCCTACAAAGGAGCCAGAGAGGGACTCTTTGTTAGGAACTGCAATGATAGCACAAGGGGTAATGGATTCAAACTGAAGGAGGGAAAGTCTAGGTTGGATGTGAGAAAAACGTGTTTTACTCTAAGTGTGGTGAGACACTGGCACAGGTTGCCCAGGGACGTGGTGGCTGCCCTGACCCTGGCAGTATTCAAGGCCAGGCTGGATGAGGCCTTGAGCAACCTGATCTACTGGGGAGGTGTCCTTGCCCATGGCAGTGGGCATGGGACTAGATGATTTGTAGGGTCAATTCCAACCCCTAAAATTCTATGATTCTATGGAATATCTCAAAGGTAGTTATCAAGAGGATGGTGCCAGAGCCTCTTCAGTGGTGCCCAGCAACAGGACAAGGAGTAATGGCCATAAACTAAAACACAAGAAGTTCCATCTGAACATGAGGAAGAACCTCTTTACATTGAGTGTGACAGAACACTGGAACAGGCTGCCCAAGGAGACTGTGGAGACTCCTTCTCTGGAGACATTCAAAACCCACCTGGATGCATTCCTGTGTAATCTGCTCTGAGACTAAGTCCAAACCCCAGCTTTGGCAGGGGGTTGGACTAAATGATCTCCAGAGGTCACTTCCAACATTAACAATTCTGTGATTCTGTGAAAAGAGACAACCACAAATACTGCACTTTGTTCCAACAACATACCACAAAAGAGCAATAAGAAATTCCTTACTAGCTCTTCTGAACACAGTTTTCCATAACTGCTCTGTGAGAAATGGGATGGACTGTACAAAAAGATGACTGCTTATTATCCAATATTATTACTTTTTTCTAAGTGATATAAAATGACAGCATTTTTTTTCTGTTTCTTGGTTGGTTTATACACAAGCATTGCTACTAGTATGAATTAAACCATTTTTCCTCTGTATGTTTATATTTTCTGTGATCATTCATGTTAGGCAATCACAGCCTCTTGATCTTCAGATTTTAGTGGAAAGTACACACAAAATGGCCAGTGGAAGAAAATACATTGCTATCCCAGTAAATATTGGAAAATTGCTTGAAATATTCAGGCAGCTTCCCTCATTTAGATGTATTTCACATCTCACCTCAAAACTGAAAGAAATAAATAGAACCACAGTTTGAAAAGCTGCATGGAACCTTTTAAAACTAATCACACCATTTTTCTGAGTGTCTGCTTGACAAATTCAGAAGATTAGCAGTTTTCTTGTACAGAGACATTTTTAGTTTATACTTCTCCTTAGGAATTTAGCAGTAATAAGCATATCCCCAAGCAAGGCAACAAATTCCTTTTAGTTTTTAAAAAAGCTAAAGTAAACCCTAGCCGGGGCCACACAGCACTCTCCCATCCACAACTCAGGAACTGGTACGGATTAGGCTCAACTTCAGTTAAAATTGCTGAAGTGACCACTCAGTTTTGTAGTGTTTGATGGTATGGATGCAGGCATTTCTTAGCCATTTTGATATACTGGCATAGACATGGCCTTAGAAACTTCATCCAGATGTTTTTGACTCATAGTCAAACTAATTTAATGACATTTTCAGGTTTAGTTTGTTGTTTGTTTGGGGTTTTTTAATACTTATATGTTGGTTTGAATGTGAACAAGAGAAACCACACAGTAATTTAGGCACAGTGGCATCCTCAAGGGTGTGGTAGACTTTCAAACAGAAATTTGAGTCCAGATCTTTGGCATGAGGGAATCACGTTGACCAGACTCTGCATGAAGATGGTTTGACAGGGTTGATCTTACTGAGATATAAAGTTCCATCCTGGACCTGAGAAACACTTTTCAATAGAAGTTTAGCTGAAAGAGGGTGTTTTCAGTGAATTGTACTTTACAATAGAAAAGAAAAGAAATGGCAGATATTGGAAATGTAAGTATTCCTTGAGTGTCATTTGTGATGGTTTTGGCTGAGAGAGTGAAATTTCTTCACAGTAGCTAGTATAACGCTATGTTTTGGATTTGTGCTGTAAACAGTGTTGATAAATCAGTGATATTTTTGTTATTTCTGAGTAGTGCTTGCACAGAGTAAAGGCATTTTCTGATACCAACACAGTCCCAGCAGCAAACAGGCTGGGGATGCACAAAGAGTCAGGAAGGGACACAGCCAGAAACAGCTGACATCAACTGACCAAAGGGGTATCCCATACCCTGTTATGCTGTGCCCAGCAACGTAAAATTTGAGGAAGAAGGAAGAGGGGATATTTGGAGTTGCAGCATTTGCTTTCTCAAGTAACTGTTACACATGATGGAGCCCTGCTTTCCTGGAGACAACTGAACACCTGCTGAATGATGGGATATGGTGAATTAATTCCTTATTCTGATTGTTTTCATGCACAGCTTTTGCTTTATCTATTAAATTGTCATTTTCTCAACCCAAGACTTTTCTCACTTTTACTCCTCTGATGCTCTCCCCCATCCTGATATGGAGTGAGCAAGCAGCTGGGTGATGCTTAGTTGCCATCACAACAATCCTTATTGGTACGTAACGTGAGGCTCAAAGCATTCAAGATAACGACAGATTTTACTGGAATGTGTTCAATCAAATTTATAGCTGATGTTGCTGTTTAGCTATTAATTGTCAGGTTCCTGTGCTTGCCATGGGGCTTGCTTGACTGACTGTGTATTAGTGCCTAGTGCTCATTAGTGGCTGCTTCTTGTCTTCACTGCTTGCTGCAGTGCTGCACTGCTTATCATCTTACTTTGCTGTGCCTGGGAACATTTTGATAACAGCAATTGCGATGTGCCTGAGCTGGCAGATGGCCAGGGCATCTCTGCTGTGTCTGTGCTGCTGTAATAGAGAGACTGGAAATCCAGTGTGAACTCGAGTTGAAGGGACTGTGACCTGTGGATGAGCCCATGGGGGAGCAGGACACCCCAAAGTGTCTGTGGCCGTGGATAAGTGCACACCAAAGAAAGCAGGCATATCTTGAAGCATCTGTGGCCACGGTTATGTCTGTGCTGCAACAGATACACCCTGAAGCATCAGTGGCTGTGCCTGAGGTCATGCTGGAGAACCTCAAAGTGTGTTGGCATGTACAACATATGTTGCACATAATAGTGTTCCTTAAATATGACTAATCTCTGAAAAGAATTAGCACACAATGTTCATCAGATGAAAATGGTCTATAACATTTCAGTGATTCTGTAACTACCCATATCAAAAGAAAAGCTGAGGAAAATAGTTTGAAATATTACAGCTGAATTCAGGTCAACACAGAGCAGGAAATATGGGCCTCAGTTCTGACTCCAGAACAAACATGCTGCACCTCTTGTGATGTGTGCAAGTTTGCACAAAGCCATGACACCCAGCACAGGGGTTATTGTTTTCTCCTGTTATTTGATCGTTTGTGTTTCTGCCCCACTATAAAAACAGATTGCAGGGCTGAGATGTCTGTGAACTGAACTTTGATAGAATTACTGAGTGAATTACTAAATTAATTTTTGTCACAATACCCAGAAATTAACACAGAAAACTGCTGTCAGATGTTTCTAGGGGATTCATCTTCTCATAAGACTTCATGTTATGTTTTCCTATCATCCATCCTTTTCCTCTGTATTTCTGACAACCCACTGTAGTGTTCTCCAAGCTTACAGCCTTTTCCATCTAGACTAACTGAGGTGAGGTAAATCTGTGTCTTTCTCCAAATACATATTCTTCCTCTGTGCTTCTGAGCCCAGCAACAAGTCAAGCACTTAAAATGCAGAATGTGATATTGTTTCTTGTTCTTACACTCAGTCCTAGAGGAGTCTACACCAGACCAGTGAAAACACATGCTGACCCCGAGCATTAAAACTGAAGCTGGATTAGTTGAGATAGTTGGAAGAGTTGAGATGTTGAGAAACAAAGTACTGGCAAATCTCTACTACCCCTATGCAAAGCAAGTTGTTTTGAGCGCCAATAGCAAAGCCAGTTTGGATAGATGCACAGACTTGAGATCGTAAAAAATATATACCAATTTGTTAACATATGTGTCTTGTTTGTTCCTTTGAAGTCTCTTACAATTTGTGTGCACTAAATCATTCCTTGTTTTATTATTGTCACTTGGTAGAGTTTGAAATTTGCTCTGTTTTGGAGGATTGAGATGGCAAGTAAATGACTGATATTAGAACAAATGTCTGGAGACCATAATACAATTTTGTAATCATGTTGCTCAATTTCTCTTGTCTGTTTTATTAGATGGTGCATTATTTATTCAAATCTGTTTCAACTGTAGGCAAATTTGAGTCTCCACTACTGTCCAGAGTTTGCACTATGAATCTGCCATGAAATTTATTTTTCACCCTTAACAAGGTAGTATACTTAGTTATATAGATATTGACTATTTGGATATTAATTTATTTTTAAAAAACAGCAGAATGTAGGGACTTTTCTCTGGGAATAGAAGATAATTACATGCTTCTACTAATTAACAATTTCTTGTGTAAATTCCCAAAGAAAATATCGAGCACATTATTTGGACCTTTAAAATCCAGGGAAAAAAATGCAAATTGTTGCAGAACTCTTCTTGAATAATTTCAAGAAACAATAAAATAAAAAGATTGTTTCACATTGTGACTACTTAAAAATAGAAAGCAACTCTCCTAAAAAATTATTACACTTTTGAATCTAGAACAATATCAATAGACATTATTGGAGATGGGTCACTGGGTTACAAGGCACTTTCACCTGTACAGCTATTGTTGGGTTGCAATCACTGATCTGAAGTCCTTGCTGCCACACTTTTCAGTATTCTCTAAAAATTTCAAAGACAAAATCACTTAAAATAATTTAGAAAACAGTCTTGATTTTTCAGGGTCCATCAGTTTCCACTTCAGGATGTTTAAGGCGTTTTTCTCAACATTGTTAAATTTTCTTTGCAACAATTTTCTTTCATTATTCCATTCAAGTGCACAAATTAGACATCTTATATCCATTTTTCAGCCTGTTTTCCTAAAGAGGTAGTTCCTTCTAGAGACACTTCTGTCTAATAGGCAATTTTAATGAGATACGAAATAGGGACAGAAGCCTCCGAGACTTTTAAGTTCCTAAAAGTTTGTAATAATAAATGGCTGAGTAAAAGGAGAGAATTGCAATTTTCTATTTCTTCTGAAGAGCTTCTTGTGTTCTGTCCCCTGAAGCAACACATCATTGCAACATATCATAGATTTTCTTAATTCAGTTTCAAGTTCTTTAAAGCAGGTATTACTGCCTTTTTTACTTGATATTTCAGACCATGCTTCCCTCCTCAAAAGGAGGCAAATCCTTGCTTCTGTGCATCAGTCTATATGTGCACACATGCAAACACATGAAGGCTTACATGGTGTTCTACATATGTAGAGATATGCACACACAAAGGTAAAAAATCTCTTTCCAAATTCCTGTTCTTTTTTTAAATGTCCTATATGGTTGATGAGATAGTCTATGCCATTAAACACTAATTCAGGTCTATGCTTCAGAAAGTGTGCTTGGTGAAGGAATTTCCTCCTGGTAGACTTTCTGCCATTTCCCAACTCTGTCTTCAGCCCATTGCAAAATATGGGTTGCTATTTTCATAAAAAATATTTAGAATCTTCAAGAGGTTTAGAAAGTCAATTTCCGTACACAAACATCATTTAAATTGTGTCATTAACAAAAATAAAGCAAGGTTTCATTTCTGTATATTTTTTCATAGATGTTTGGCTGACTTTTTGCCACTGTGTTATGAAACTGCAGCATATATTCACAGCCATCATGAATCTGAAACAGTTCTGTTAAATTTCCAAAAATATAATTCAGACCTACCTGGACAACCATTTTTTTCAGACTTAGGGAATTGAATTAAACTTGCTTTCTGCATTTCATTCTTAAAAAGCAACAAATTCATAACATTGTCTAATTCCAACATAACAACTTCTTTTACTTCATGTCAACAGTACGTGATCTTGAACTCTTCAAATGGAGTTATTTGGAAGGAAACACGCGGAATTATTTTTAAGAATCATGTGAATATTGATGTCAGTTCTTTTTGCAAAGAATTTTTTTTTTCTGAATCATGTCCCATTAGGGTTGTTCATGCTTATTTCTCTTGGAGTTCCTTGGGGTTTTTTTGTCTGCTGATAGCATGATATAAGATAAAACATAGATAATTATTGGTATTTTTATATACTTCTCTTTTATGGAGTTTGGGTAACGCTTTCTTTGACCTTTTTTTTCCAGTCACTTATCCCTCTGACTTGAAAAATATCTCATTGGTGAATTGTGTAGTTAGAGATAGATTTGTCTTAAGAGGACAAAATAGCATAGTGAATTATGTGGATGTTCTCCAAATAAAACATCTCTTAGGATAGTAGTAAATCTCATTACCTGCCTTTAAGTGCTTCAAAATACAGTCTTTCTGGATGTCATTATCATATCACACAGATGATGATTCTTAAGGAAGATGAGAATTACTGTGAATAGATGGTCCATAGAATCATAAAATTGTTTAGGTTGGGAAAGACCTCAGGATCATCGAGTCCAACTGTTAACCTAGCACTGCCAAGTTCACCATTAAACCATGTCCCTAGGTGCCACATCTACACATCTTTTAAATAACTTCAGGGATGGTGACAACCACTTCCCTGAGGAGCCTGTATCAGTTCAATCACCCTTTCAGTGAAGACATATTTCCTAATACTCATTCTAAACCTCCCATGGAACAATTGGAGGCCATTTCATCTTAGCTTGTCACTTGGGAGAAGAGACAGACTCCCATCTAGCTACAACCTCTTTTCAGGTAGTTATAGAGAGTGATGAGGTCCTCCTGCCATCTTTGTGGCAAGATAAACACCCCCAGCTCCTTCAGTTGCTCCTTAAAAAACTTGTGCTCCAGATCCTTTACCAGCTTCATTGACCTTCTCTGGACACACCTCAGTGCCTCTTGGAGTGAGACTGGAAGGACAGAGGAGATACTACTTGTGCTCTTGATCCCTTAACCAGTCATTCCAAGGTCCTGAAGTCTCTCTTGATGGCCCTTGGACTTTTGTTGCAACTTCAGTGTTGACTACCTGAAAATCAATAATGGATGATAATCTTAGGGTCATACTAGGACGAGATGCAGGTTGGGTTTTTTTCACATCTTTGACCAAGGTTCCGGGCAGACAGCAAACTTCCCTAAGAAGGGGGTCCAGTCTGCATGTTGGGCCTTCTGCTCCCTTTAGAAGGGAGTTTCCTATGACAATGACCCATTGTTTTTTTCTTTATGGAAGCAGTTTTACACAGGATGTAAGCTGACTTAACCTCAGCAACACCTCCAACCTAGATGAACCGACGTCCTTGTTATTGTTCACTTCCACCTGTAGACCCTGGTGCCTATAACACCAGGGGACATGGGGAGGTGGAGTAGTCATGGAAAAGACACTTCTGCTGTGCCAGGTAGGAACTTATCACTATTGTCCTCTATCTCTTAAGTCACTGTGTTCAGCCAGGTGGCGAGATGATAGAGAATCCTCCACATCATGCATTCTCTGTATCATCTGTTTCATCAATGAGAAAGATGTTGTAGTCTTTGAAATGGGAAGAATTTATACAGAACATGGGACTATCATGTTGGCGGCTCAGTCCAAGTACGTTGAACACATATCACGAGGGTTTGACTCCATTAAAAAGGAGTCACATAATTATTGATTGTAATGAAGAATAGATACTGTGTTAGGCACTTCCAGAGAATAGTTTGTTCTCAGCTTCATCACATGCAAAACTTTACAGGACAATTTTTAAAAAAGCCCTTATACATCTTTAAATATGCATCTTTTGAAGAAGGATTTCATTATATTATATACATTTTATTGCTTAAACCTATTTCAATTCTCAGTTTCATAAAAAAGGCTGTGCATTTCAGTAGTTCCTGCCTCAAATAATACATATTCTCTATATTGAGTGCAGAAAAAAGTAACATGTTACAAAGTTATGAGTAGCTGCCAACAGTCAGGCCTGGAACAAGCATGGACACAGAGATGCAAGGATGGTCAATCCAACCACCTAGGTTTTCCCTTGCTGTCAGTGAAAGTATTCCCCTCCAGTCTCTGGATTATCTGTTAATGTCAGTTGTTGAAGACGCCAGACACAAATCTGAGGGAAACAAGCATATTTTTCTTTCTGTAAGTGATGGAACTGATTTAACTTTCTCTCGCTCACCAAGAAACAAAAGAAAAAGAAACAGTAGAAAATTTCAAAGAGATTTGAAATGCATACGAAAGATTATGAGGCCTACTATCAAGTTAAAGAGCTTTGGCCATGGTACTTACAGGAAACTACTCCAAAGTAAACATAATGCAGAAAGAGGAAGCACACAACTTGTAAGTTTTAAACCACATTCTTTTTTTCAATGATGGGTCCAAATGATGTCAAACAGCAACTGCTTCCTGAGGTTACCTCCTGATTAGATCAATAAAAATGTCTTCAAGTGCCTATTCTATGTAAAATATTTTGCGACCTCTCATGAAGTAGAGAATCTAGCTCATGAATGTGGATCTACGTAGCCTGATAATGGCTGAAAAAGTGAAGAGTAGTGGTCATTCATTCTCAATTCCTGCTCCAGAAAAGGATGATCATGCCCATTAATGACATATACTGGAGTAAAGCTTCCCAGAGAGGACAAACACGGCTGATGCCAGAGGCACAAAGAGGCAACATTGTGATCAATGTGAGGAGACAATCACACGCAATTTGCGATAATCGTTAAAAACAGCCGACAAGGCTCAGTGCCATTAGCAAACTGTTTGGTGTAGACCAATTTAATTTGCCACACTGGCAGTTTCAATAAATTATGGAATTTCAGAGTGGCTGCACTGGAAGTCAACTTGAGGGCAAGAGGAAGGATTAATCAATTCCTTTTAAAAGGCACTTGTAACAAAAATTACAGCTTAATCTATTCAAATTATATTGGCTTCAGGGACAAAATCTGAGATGTAAAGTAAGAAGAGCTGAAAAATAGGCTTGCTATCTTGTTCCTTTAATAAAAATTTAGATCAGCATGGTTTAACCCCAGTCCACAACCAGCTACCACACAGCTGCTTGCTTACTCCCCCACCAGCAGGGTCAGGAAGAGACTCTGAAGAGTAAAACTAGAAAACTCATGGGTTGAGATAAAGACATTAATAGAGAAAGCAAATGCCACACACACAAGCAAAGCAAAACAAGAAATTAATTTACAGCTTCTCATGGGCAGGCAAGTGTTCAGCTATCTCCAGGAGAGCAGGGCCCCATCTTGTGCAATGAATACTTACTTGGGAAGACAAATGTCATCACACAAAATGTTTCCCCTTCTTCCTTTTTGCCCTCACTTTCTATGCTGTCCATGATGTCATATGGTACAGCATATCCCTTTGGTCAGTTGAGGTCACCTGGCCCAGCTGCATCTCCCCTCAGCTTCCATACACCGCCAACTTCCTTGCCAGCATGGCAGTATGAAACACAGAAAAAGCCTTGGCTTTGTATAATCTCTGCTCAGCAATAACAAAAACATCTCTGCATTTTCAACCTTGTGTTCAGCACAAATCCAAAACATAGCCCCATATTAGCCACTGTAAAAATAATTAACTCTACCCCAGCCAAAACCAACACAACCATCTCTATCTACATAGATATTAAGTGCCTAGACACGAGTTATAACTATCTTTTTTTTATGAGAACGATTTTTTGGTAATTTTGTTTGTTTATTTGTAAAGCTATTTTAGAACCTATCTAACATCTTTTCCTTAAGGCACTGCACATTCTGTTCTGTTTCATTTTGCTGAAACAAACTGGATCAGATCAGTGTATCATCACATTATATAGGACATAAAATATTTTTCCACTATTTAAGGCAAGGAACCTGAGCTTATTATTGTGTTTGTTCTCTTGCTCTTTTAACTAACCTAGATGTATCTCAAATATAACACTTATTCAGAGACAGTATAAAACACTTCAGAATGAAAACATAATGGATAACTATGTAAACTTCTCTATTATTCAGTCATTTACTGGTTCTTGCAACATTCACTACAAAGACTGAAAATATTTTTTCACTACACACAGAAGCACCTAGTTTCAAAAACAGTTAAATAAATTACCCTTGTAAAATGAACATAGCCATAAACACACAGCTCATCTGAACTGCACTTTGTGGGTATACACATAAATGGACATATGAATGAGCATACATGAATCTAAGGAGGCTGCAGTGAGGTGGGCCTTAGCCTCTTCTCCCAGGTAACAAGTGTCAGGTTGAGAGGAAATGGCCTCAAGTTGCACCAGGGAAGATTTAGATGAGATACTAGGAAAAATTGCTTCATGGAAAGAGTTTAAAGCATTTGGACAGACTGCCCAGGGAAGTGGTGAAGTCATCATCTCTGGAAGTGTTTAAAAAAAGAATGTGGATATGGCACTTTAGGACATGTTTTAATGGTGCACATGGTGGTAATGCCAGGATGACAGCTGGACCTGATGGTTTAAACGTCTTTTCCAACCTTAATAATTCTGTGATTCTATGAATATATATTAATAGCCCACTAGGACAGTACTGTTACACAATCAGGAACATAACACTTCCAGACATAACATAGTCTCAGACATTTGAGTGGACCTTTGCATGATAACAGGAAAAAGTAATTAACTTAATCACATCCCACTGATGCCGGTCTTTCTGTAGCAGAGGTTTTACCAGAGTTCCATTTTGAATTTAAACCATAGAGGAAAGAAATGTTGGATCATGTCAGCATAACCTTGATATTTTTTGACTGAAAGGTACATTCATTTCATTTTTCTAAATTTTGCATTATACCAGTAGGTAAGATATACATGGTAAAAAATATCTACATTTCAATATTCTTTTTGATTAAAGAAGGAATGTAAGGAATACATTGCTTAATTTCCATGAAGATTCTTTACTTTCTAGAAATATATGTAAAATTCACCATATCCAGCATTTGAAGTAGTCCTTTGTAGTCACTATTTACTGTACATATTGAACAGATCATTTTTCTTTAATGCGCTTTTAACTGAGATGACAAAGTGAGACACATAAAGCCAAATTAGTAACTTGTTTTATTTCTATTCTTTGTCAAAAAAACCCATCAGCTGGATATCCCTATTTTAAAATTTTTAAACTCTTGTATCTCCTTTCATATTGCTTTATCTCCTGACAACAAAAGATGAAAGATGGCTAGACACAACCCACTTCTCATGAGCAGTGATGCTTTGGTGGCTAGCTAAGGCTGTTAGCTTTGTCAAAACATAATTTTGATAACTCTCAAAGGAAACTAACAAAAGAAGCAATTGCCATGCAAAATCAAACAAATTTATTTGGGCAAGATACAACGTATCTGGGCTCGATTCAACGTATCATATCATGACTTTTTAGTGAAACACGTTGACAGCCAATAAGAAACAGTCAGTGCCGCAGCACTACAGCTCCTGAATGTGGCATTTTGGTCAGCCGAGCTGTCACTCTCCTGTGCCTCCCAGCAGCACTGCACATGCAGTCTGAAGGAGCCATTAGCACATTTTCTGTGGACAAATTCCTGTGATTTCATCAATATGTAATGTTACCAGAAGATGAAATAGAAATCCCCAGGCCACAATGCAGTCATATTTTCTACCTTGATTTGGTTTGGTTTGGTTTTCCTTAAGTCTGTGAGGTTCTTGCAGTTTTTCTGGTACCTTCCATATGTACAGAAGATTACTGAATGAAATGTATTGGTGAATACTTCTCTATTCTATGCATTTTCTTCTGAATATTCTTAATGATCTTCATTTTTTTCCTCTACCTAAATAGGTATCTTAAGAAATTTAAACCTAAATTCTAATTTTAGAATGAATCTGAATGTTGTCACTAAATTGTCTGCACAAACCTTCCACCATATATGCCAAAGAAGGTTAAGACTCTGGTTGTGCTGAAATCATTGCGAGCATTTTCATTGTATCAGCCTTTCTATCCTGCCTCATGCTATAGCTGAAGTCAACATCTCCACAGGAATCTTTTTTATGCTGCAGAGATTGTGAGTAAATACTGCTTCTGCATTCCCCAGTACACAAGAGGCATGAACATACTGGAGAGAGTCCAGTAAAGGGTCACAGAGTTCATTAAGTAACTGGAGCAACTCTCCTGTGAGGAAAGGCTGAGAGAGCTGGGACTGTTTGGAAAAGAGAAGACTCACGGGTGAATTTGTCAATGTCTATAAATACCTGCAGGTTGGGGGCAAAGAGGACAGAGACAGAGACTCTTCTCAGTGGTGCCCAAGGATAGGACCAGAGGTGGTGGGGACACACTGACACACAGGAGACTCCCTCTGGACATCAAGAAACACTTTTTTTACTGTGAGGGTGACTGAGCACTTACACGGGTTACTCAGAGGGGTTGTGAAGTATTCATCCTTGGAGGTATTCAAAAGCCATTTGGACACAGTCCTTGGCAGCCTACTGTAGGTGGCACTGCTTGAGCAAATGCATTGGACCAGATGACCTCCAGAGGTCCCCTTCAACCCCAACCATTTTGTGATTGTGTGATTCTGCTTACAGACATAAACTCTGCTTTGTGGGGTTAACTGAAAGGTCTGCCATTACTACACTGGAATTCTAAACATGGGACAGAAACATTCAACCTCAAGCAAGTATTAATGATACAACCAAGGGCAGCATTTGTAAAGGAAATCTTCATTTCAGTAGCCACCTCTCTTGAGGTCTGGTAAACACTGATGAGAGGGAAGCTCCTCCAGAGAGCATTAACAAGCAGAAACCTACTTTAGTTGTCTCTCATCTTTTTCCCCCTCTCTCTCATTCCCTTGCTTAGCTCAGGAAGAAAAGGCAGCTCCCTTCTACCATGGGAACTATGCCCTTAAAATTTACAAACAGCTGTCCCACTGCAATGCTATACAGGAAACCATGTATTGCAGCAGGAAGCTTTTCAACAGCTCATTAAAACACAGCTTTTGGGGTCAGAGCACAAAATGTTTGTTTATTCTCCAGGAGCACACATGCACGCAAGTGACTGCTGTCAAGAGTATGACTCATAGAGAAGGTTTGCCAAGCTCAGAAGACAACACCATTAAAGTGCATATTGCTGGTTTGAAACTGGCAGGATGGTGCCCTTCCTAGTACAGTCACGCAGGATCTGCCTGAAACAGGGGACAGTGGTAGGAAGAGGTTTTATTAACAGTCCCAGACAAGGCAAGGTTATGAATCAGGATGAGGATCCATACAGGGACTCCCTCACAGAGCTGTAGGAGAAGGAGATAGACACAGGATTGGAGGCAAACCTACAATGCAGGTCCAACATCCATCCAGGGAACAAGGACTAGTCAGAGGTTAACCTAAAATACAGCTCAGACAAAGATTTGGTGTTCAGGCCTGTGCCGAAATGAGGCTTCTGGGCCCATGGGCATGGCTGGGGAGAGGCTGGTCAGGGCCAGTAGGGCCTGGTGGTGCCCTCAGGGTCTGGACATCTTTTGGCCCTGCAGATTAACAACCAGTGGATCTTCCTCAGTCACATGTTGGCCTATAAGGATTAGCTTTGTGTTGTCGCAGCTGCAATTTCACAATTTCACTTGTGTCTCCTAAAGTCACCCCTCTAGATGTAGAATGAGCTCTGAATGGTAGCTTCTCCAGGCATTCCCACACAGAAGATTCTGCCGAGAATCACTGCAAGTGATGTGAACACATTGGTTTCCCAGGTGGGGATTTACATCTACCAGCCCTTCTACTGCATAAAATTTTCCTCAGACAGCTTAAATCCTTTTGATTCCTTAATTTATTAGAAAATTTGTCACAATCAGTAACTTTTAATCTATCCTTTATATTTTTCACTCTTGTACATTTTTACCATCATTTGCCACTTTGAAAATTTAGATACATTTTATCCAGGAAGATAATTGTGAAGTAATTGGGGAATCACAAATAATCTTGTTTAGCCTTAATTTAAAAGTAAAATGTAATCCCTGCTTACTTCCCACTTTAAGTTAGTAATACAGTATTTCTTCAACAGGGTCATAAAAATTGTTTTAAGTGTTATGGTGGAAACAAATCTATGCTACACACAACTCCTTCCAAGCTTTATGTAAAAAATTTAGATACACAAATAGTGTTCTAAAGCAGTTATCCTACAAATATGTATAAATGAATGTTTTTGTTTTATGAACTACTTTAGAAAAGACATAATTTTCTCTTATATTCTTGAAGGCTTTCTGAACAGGTCAGAAAGGCTGTGCATTGGTTAAAAAACATGGGTTAAAAAAATACCTGGAAGAGATGGGATTTTTGCAGTGTTACCACAGCACTGTGTCCCATTGCAGTGAGCACACTGGAGGTGACCAGCTGCCCCTCTGAAGCTGAATATTGCCTGGAGAAGGGCAGAGCAGACAGCTAGGCAGCAGAGAACAGCAAGGGCCTGGACTCCACTTGGAATTGTGTGTCACATGGCCAAAAGAACAAAATTGATAGATGTGCAGAGTCATTAATAGATCCAGACTAATTAATCACACAATCTCAGATAACCTGACTTTCTACAACTGTGCCAGGAGATATACAAGATTTCTGTCCAGCCTACATTTAAGCATTTCTGAAGAGTTCATTCACCCCATACTGTCCATTTTGATTTCTTTAAATTTTATTCAAGTCACAGACTTTGCAGGATCCAAAATAAGAACCTCACATGAGCAGAGTGCATAATTGCCACCCTGAACAGCAACAAAATCCAAAATACAATCAGTTGGGCCTTCCATAAACAAGAAAGAAATTTATAGAGTTCCATTATTGTCTATTTACATCTCTGCAGAATACACTTGGCACTGCTATATTGCTCCCGAAGTATTTTATTCCACACATTCAAAGCAACTAATAATGCTCTCCTTTGCCTACCCCTGCTATACAGAATACATTTTTTCCTGTTCTGTATTTGGTATAGAGTAAGTCACAAAGGTCATACCCATCTCTCAGAAGACAAATATGTTCTTGTTCTGTAACATGATGGCCTGTCCAAACATATTTAGGGGTGCTAGATAATTTTCCTTTTCCAGGCCTCCAAGCCTCCCATACAGCACTTTCCACTTCCTTGTAATTCTATTCACATATGTATGGATGCAACTATGCAAAAAACAGAGGTTATTTGTAATTAACCCTGAACTGAAGACATGACCGTGTTGCCAAGCACCAGCCCTAGAACAGAGCCTTCTCCACCTTTCCTGCTTGTATGGTTAATTGCCACTGTGCTCATTGCATTCCTGTGAAGTGTCTGCAAGCAGCTGAGGGAGCAGGAGTGGCAATGAGGAACCTGCATATGCAGTGGCTGATCACACCAACATTTTGGCTTGTTTAACAGCATGATTCAGCCAGATACTTAACCATACATTTAAAAATAAATATGCACTCTCTCCGTTTGAAGCCAGTGGGACAGAAATACATCTTATTGAACAAAGTGTTTGTCTGGCAAATTCTGTACTGAATCAAGGCTTTTTACCATCAGGTCTTAAATAAATAAACTCATGAGTACAAGTGACATTTCTGTTCTTACTAGCAATTATTACTACAGTGCTCAGGAGTCATCACCAAGGACACCATCTTGTTTGGCTCTGTACAGGGGCAGGGGGGAAAAAAAGAAAAAAACCCTGACAACATGAGAAAAGAGACAACCAGCTAGGGAGGAGATGGGAGCAATGAGACACAGGGTGGGCAGCACAGCTAACAGTGGGCTCAGCCTGGCAGCAGCCTCATTGTCTGGAGACTATTGCAAACACCCTGGCTGGGGAGAGCTTTCCATGGTGTCTGAAGGTGAATAATGAGGCAGCTTCACTGGGGTGTGCAATGAGCTCCTCACAGGCAGAGTGAGAGAAGACACGAAACTGCTTGTTTGAAATGTTAACAAGAGAATGTTGAAGCTGGCATCAGTGACCTATCAGGGCTAAGAGATGACACTTTCTGTGAATTATAGATGATCTGTAGGGAAGGTGCAGCTTTGAAAGTCCTTCAAGGTGAAGTCAAGTGCTTCACATTTAATGCGATATAAAAAGAAAAGCCAGCAGTGGGATGATGAGGGGATGGGAGTTAGCAAAGTGACTACCCAGTGAAATTATTTTGCAGCAGCATGATGAAAGGCAGGGAAAAGCCATATCCCTGCCCAGATCACCTCCTCCCATGATCACCATCTCCTAGCTGATCCTCCTCACTACATGAGTGCATGAGGCACTTCCAGTAGCACCTGGCAAGTCTGAGTATTTGTTCTCAAATTCAGGGCATATTTGTAATGGAGACTGTACCCAGGATGAGAAGTATGACAAAAATATATGAAAAAAATTATTAAAAAAATAAAATTTTGAAAAATAATTCTATTTTATTAGATTACAAATTAATAAAATAATCATCAGATAATCACAAGTAATCAATCATTGCTTTATTTTTAGATTTTGATTCATGTTCATAATTTCCCAAGAATTCACAAGATAAAGGGACATATTATTCCATTATTATGTGCATTTCATAAAAAAATCAATATTACATAATAAGAACTACTTACACTTTTAACATAGCAGCCAGGTATAGAGAAATGGAAGAATAAATTATACTAACATATACAAGTACTTTGTTTAATTGTGAGGGATTTTTTTTTCATTCCATAAAAGCATTTGCTTTCATGTTCTTTCACCTTTTCATCTCTCAAAATTACGTAGATGGTGTCATATTCTCCAGACATTGACCTTCTCAATTGATCACTAGAGATCTAATTCATCACTTTCCTTGACATGTCTGATTCCCCACATGGGGCATATACTCATCATTAGCCCGTTGTAACACATTCCATATCCACACACCGTGGCATCTTAAGCCCCTTTTATCCTGTTCTCCAACAACCTGGAGCACAGACTGTTTTAAAGAAAATCCCAGATCTTGTTCCTTAGCCTTCAGCAATAACCAAACATCAGCAGTAAGAGAAGAGGTCTGGTGAGAAGCATGCTCCTACATCTTTCATTAATAACCATGTATTACAGATCTTCTCAGCATTATTTCCTACTGGGTTCTTTACAGAATATTACCCTTCCTTCCATTTCCTTGCATTCAGCTTTGCTTGGCATGCACACACACAAAATAAAAAATTAAATAATCCAACTACCAGTGAAACAAACAGCAACAAAAAATGGCTTGGTGCAGCTGCATGACAGAAAACCCAGCAGCCTTGTACACTGGTACATGAATAGTGGGATTTGACTGGGATTCACCTCCCTTAATATTAGACATTTGAAAGGCATTGCATCTCAGACAGTCATTTTAGCTGTCCCTATAGTCAATGAAGAGAAGTGGCTATTGATGCATCCTATGCTCTTTTTGCATCTACTTAGACAAGGCATCTGACTTTCAAATACCTGAAGGTGCACATAGCACAGAACCCTGTAAGGAAGGCTCCTTCCTCAAACAAGACTCATTCTTCTTTTAGTGCAGAGTTGCTAGTCTACTGCCAGAGTCCTGCTTTCAGCAGGGACGGATATATTTGCCTTGTGTAAAACAGAAACGATGAAAAAGGACTCATGACTTGCTCCCCACCAGATGGAAAAAAAGAAGGCATTCTAGTTTTTCAGCTGCTTTCTGTGAAATGAAAAGGTGATGATTTAGCTTTCTACAGATGTCCTTAAGTGTACTATGTTACAGACCTTCCTGAAAGCTCACTTCATCTGCTCAGTTATGTGACCGCCTCTGGGACACTGTATTTCTGGAAATAGTCCCCATCTCTCAGCAGTTACTCAGCTCACTGAAGCATTTCCAGCTGTAGGAAAGCTTTCCTGTATAAGCCAATAAGCCTTAAATAACTGCAGACATGTCTCAGCATTGTTTACATCTGTAAGCTCACTCATGTTTTAATAGTAAAATATCTGTTAAAACAAAGCAAAACATTTTCTTTCCGAAACTCATAGCCTTGCTTTCTTGTGAAGTTCATGCCTCTTTAACCTAGTTTCACCCATGCTTGCTTCCAACCCATAAAAACCAAGAGAGAAGAAACAAATGCGCTGTATTTAGAGAGGTAATAACTATTTAAGCTCAGCTCTTTAAGAGCAAACTGTCCTGGTCACACCTCACAGTTAGAAGAGAACATTTTCATATTAATCAAGTGCTATAAACATTATCAAAAAGCCCAAATAGTCTGAGAAGTTCTGAGGTGGCAAATACAGGCAAAATTAACACTTCTCCACCTTGACTACTAAAACAGTTGTGGATATAGCTGAAATGCATCACAGCACAGAATCTACCTCCTTTGCAATTTCCAGGTGCATATCTAAGTGTCCTTTTGGTTTTCCTACTTCTTAACATGTGCCTTACTTTTCTGTGGATTTTGTTGTTTCCTGTGTTCTTAATTTTCACTTTCATCCCAGTGATAGCCATGTTACATAAAGGTTCTGGTTACACTCTAGAAAAATTCGCACTCCTCCAAGGAAGGCTTCACTTGCAGTATTAATCCTTGGTTCTATGTTTTAGAAATCCCAGCAAAACTCAGTCAAATGAAGAGAAAAAAACAAGACTTAAAAAAAAAAAAAAATTAAAAAAAAAATCCCCAAGCAAGCAGAATTGTGTTTCAGAAATTCGCTATTGGCAGTGAAGGAAAGACAGATATTTGGTTTAAGAATGGATGAGAATTAAGGGTCAGAATTCAATTTTATTCAGCAATTTGGAAATCTATCCTTCTAATCCCAAAATACATGATAGGATTTTTTAGGGTTCTAAAACTGACCTCTAAGAAATATTTCAAACAATGTTTTGAATCTGTAACTTGAAATATTTGCTCATTTATTGAATTATCCAGCCCTGAATGGAAACAGGAGGTGTTCCAAAAACCAGAGTAAGGTGAAGTCCTTTCCAGCTCTTAAAAATAAGATATTGTTTCAGTCTTTGGATGCAGTTTGATTAAGCAACACGCAACACAGCTACAACCTAATGTTCCATAAACTTAAATTTTGGATAAATACCTTTGTTTTTTGATTTTAACAGAAACAAATGGAACACAGCAGTTTAACTATCTCTTAGAGGTTTTAAATTATAGAAATATAAATAAAACAAACCACATTTGTGCTGTTCTTATCTAAGAGCAAATGTCATACTAGCTGTTCTGGGGTTTGGTTTATGAGATTTCAGTGTGATTGTTTATACTGGAAAATTAAAGCAAACATCAAAGAGCAACATTAGTCCCAAAAAGATGACCAAGAAATAACAAGTCATTAAGAAGTCTATAATTGGTGTCTAAAGTCTTTAACTCAGGTCACTGGAAACAGTTCTTTCTCTTCCCAAGTCAGAGAAATTCATGACTGGTCAGGTATGAATGGTGACTGAGACCAAATGGCTCTATTCTTGCCATAAGAGAATATAATTTCATGTCCACTCAGCTGCATGCCTGAGAAAAGATCAAAAAGGATGTATCATAAAAGATAACTTTTCCACAAAGATGTTTTAGCCCTTCCTGCGAGAGAGCCCTCTTGGAGCAACAAAGAATTCAGACAGCCGTTAAAACTGAAGGAAACCAACTAAGAACATCTGCAAAGAAGTCACAACTGTCTTCCACAGTGCTCTGCAGAAGGAGCAGAGTTGTGGGAGTGCTGCATCTGGAGTGTAGAGCAAAGGTCCAGCCTGGGTCCTCCTCTGCACCAGCAGGCCCAGGAGCAGAAGCAGCATACGAAGATGCAAAGGTTAGAAAAGGTTAGAATCATCCTGAATTTGTGAATGGTGGAAGCATTTGTTGAGAATAGATACTTTTCCCCTTCTTAGTCAGTTGAAACCCATCAGTTCCCATCAGACCAGGCTTGCTTGCCAGAGTAAATCCTATGGTCTCAGTACCCAAATCCCTGCCTAGGGCACCATAGCACTAAACAACTGTTAACCTGCCTGATTTGTTTGGCCATTTCAAGCCCCTCACCCTGGACCTGGCAGATTGGCGAAAACACCACAAGCTCCAGAGCCCTTCACTATCCCACCCAGGGCTCTGTAGTCTCTTTTAATACTTCTCAGGCTACTGTCAGCTATGTCGCCATCTCCCACATGGAACAGTAATAATGGGAAGTAGTGGGCTTGACTAGGCTTGGCAGCCTCTCTGTACCATCCCGATCCAGGCTCCCGGAAGGCAACACTTCCCTCGAGAGTAGGTCAGGCCAACAGATAAGTACCTCTGTGCCTCTCAAAGCAGAGTCTCCCACTACTATCGCCCATGGACTTTTCTTAGTTGAACAGGTTGTTAGTTTCCTTGTCCATAGGGCAGGTTGAGCTGCCACAGTTAGGTCTGGCTGTTCTTGTATGTGAGGCATTGCCTTAAGAGACTGCAGAGCTTCAAATCAGCTCTGAGAGTGAATGTCCAGTTGAGTCGGAATGTCAGGTTTTGAAGCAGGTCCCTTCCTTTTATTAGCACCTTTTTTCTTCCTTTTATTGTGTCTCTTTTTAACTACTTTCCAAACCCCAGTGTTAATGCCCTCCCTCCCTTCCATGTGTGTCCTTGTGTGGGTTTTTGACCTCTCCTCAGGAGGCTGCAGTTCCCATGCCACAGGGGCTTGGAACCAGCTGTCCAACTCCCTGTCAGCCTCCCTGATGTGTCTCAGTCTTCTGTCTCCTGCAGCTCCACCACCTGTTTCTGTAGATCCTCCTCAAGGGCACACTTCTTACAGTTTGGTGGGCTACCCCTCTCCTGCTCCCTCATCACAGAATCATAGAATCAACCA
>NW_008654392.1:1516-3525 GCF_000695815.1 Acanthisitta chloris | reverse complement strand
ATTATAATCTATTAAAACAACATTATCTATTCCTCAGTAGTTACCCTGAATACTTGTGTCTCCCTAGAGAAATTGCCGGATTTTCCCAGTTTTCTGGGATTTTGAGCCCACCAGAGAGAGATGTACACAAAGGATGCTTTAAACTGCATCTCTGCCAGTCGAAACGTGTTGGAGAACGGTGGGACATGATCCTGGATATGCACCTGGGGAAGGCCAAAAAGAACTAGGCCACAGTCCCCTGGGAACGTACAGACACAGTCCTGGGAACGCACCTGGGAATGCAGTGTACAAGCAAGGCTCTGGAGATAGTAACTTATATATAGATAGGGAGTAACTCAGCATGGCAGATGGCAGGGGTAAGTTGTCCTTGAGGGTGAGACAAACAAGTTCGAGAAAAACAGCTAGGAATGCACCCAAGCCTGGGAAAGCAGGAGATAAGCCTCACAGCTGCAGCTGTGAGTAGGGAGAGTACCTGAATGCTATCTTTAGAGCCTAGCCAATTAAAAATGATTGATAATTGTATGCCTGTCCTGCACTGTATAAAAAAGAGCCTGTCAGACAATAAAGTTGGAGCTTGCTGTATCACCCACATGGAGTCGGCCGCTTGCTTCCCCGCACGGAACCTTCACCTTTCCCAACAGAAACGAGCACGGATTCAAGAATAATTAGCATTTGCTGCAGATAAAAAATATTTGATGAACGCTGTTTAGGACCCAGTGCTCAGGAAATAAGTCCAGCACTGTAAAACTAAAAATATCTCATTTACTGGCATAACTACAGCTTGAGGTTCCAGTTGTTCCTGCAACTTGCTTTGCTTTCTGCTCTGCTGAAATATTAAATGTTTGCGTCTTGTCTTTTTCAGCCTGAAGTTCTATGTGTGTATGAGTCCAGGCAGGATCAGCTGCTCTTAATATCCCCAATGAGGTTTGCAGGCAGTGGAAAAAGTGTGTTTAATACCTTTCTGCCACATCAGTAAGACAATTTCCTCTCAGAAATCACTTACTGTGTTTGCACTGATGACGGATGTTGTCTTTATTCACTCCTTTTTGCCTGTGTGGCTTGGATAGTTCTTGCTACTTGCAGAATGTCTGGATGACATTTTCCTGCTTGTTTTAATTTTGATTTAATCCTCGGGATAGAAGGGAAAAATAAGGCCTATTTCCTCTTAAATTCAGTGTTCTGAGGGTTCACTTTGGTTTATTCACCATAAGATGAACAGATTCTTCCTCCTTTATTTCTTTGCTTTCTTGTCAGTGCTAAATTATTACCTATGATGTATTTAATCATACATATTTCTGTATTTAATCTCAAATATTGATGGTTTTCACTGCCACAACCAAGGCAGCATCCCCTTTAGTGACCTGCTCGTCTGACTATCGCCAGGTGTTATATTTCCATCAGGCTTCTGGCTCTGATTCTTTCAGGATATTTGATAAGTGCTTAAATATGTTGCTCAATCAACTTATGTCTGTTGCTGAATCAACTCATGTGTGTCACTGGACCAACTCACGTATTTAAAGGTTTATACTTTGGCAAGTGCTTAAGTGCCTGGACGGATTGAAGACCTTAAAGGTTAAAGCCTGTGGTCAGTTAGTTGACTGGAAATCTGAGGAAGTTGGCTCAGGAATATTACAGAATCACAGGATGAGTCAGGTTGGAAAAGACCTCTGAGATCATCAAGTCCAACCTAAGACCTAATGCCACCATGCCAACCAGATCATGGCACTGAGTGACCCCCCAGAACACCTCCAGGGATTGGTGACTCCACCACCTCCCTGGGCACCACATTCCAGTGTCTAATCACCCTTTCTGCAATGAAATTCTTCCTCATGTCCAACCTAAACCTCCCCTGGTGCAGCTTGAGCCTATGGCCGCTCCTCCTGTCCCTTGTTCCCTGAGAGCAGAGCCTGATCCCACCAAGTCAGGGAGCTGTAGAGCGTGATAAAGTCACACCTGAGTCTCCTCTTCTCCAGGCTGAGCCCTCACAGCTCCCGCAGCCTCTTCTTGTG
>NW_008654392.1:0-1234 GCF_000695815.1 Acanthisitta chloris | reverse complement strand
GCAGGACCAGCACTTGGCCTTGATGAACCTTATGCCATTGGTCTTGGCCCATGGATCCCATGGATCAGCCTGTCCAGATCCCTCTGCAGAGCCTTCTTGCCCTCAACAGATCAACACCGCCACCCAACCTGGTGTCATCCACAAATTTACTACGGGTAGACTCAGTCCTCTCCTCCACATCATCACTAAAGGTATGAAACATGACTGGACCCAACACTGATTGCTGTTAGTGGCCCGGCACCAGGTGGATATGACACTATTCCCCACCACTCTCTGGGCCATCAGCCTGGTCTTAACTCAGTGAAGATACACCTCTCCAAGCCCTGGGCTGCAGCTTTCCCAGGAGATGTACTGGGAGATGGTGTCAAAGGTTTTGCTGAAGTCCAGGTAGACACATTCACACGCACTGTCAGGGTAGCACAGATTTCCCTGGTGAGAGTTTTGATGGTTTCCTGTTAAGGAAACATTGTTTTCTCACAGAATAACCTAGCTTTTGATCTTTTAGAAACACACAGTGATGAATTCTATGACTTTAAACTGTAATTGCACAGCAGTGCACTTTAGGCAGTGTCTTCATACCACAGAGCAAGTTTTAATTCCTAGTTTGAAGGTATGAAGGAATGAAGGAATGAAGTATGGATTATCCTCATGTAACATGTAACAGGATGCAATGGCCTTTTCTGCACATTGGCTGCATTTCATAGGGAAAACCAGGAACAACAGGCCGAAACTGCAGTCAGAAGGGAACAGAGAGGTGCAGAATCCTTGTCAGAGCAAACAGCAAGGGAGCAAACTGCTCATTCTCTTCAGTCTTACCTATTTCTCATGCTCTTGTCCATCTAGAAAAGTACAAATCCCTCATTGTCACAGGAAAAGAAGTAAAACTGCCAGTAGTCCATGCAGTTACCTGCTGAGCACCAGCCAAGGGATCAGTAGTTCTTAAGCCCAAATTATGGCTCAGAAAGCAGAGTCATAGAACTTCTCCATCTCCTTCTCCTCCTTCTTCATCTCCATCTCCTTCTCCATCCCCTTCTTCTTTTCCATCTCCTTCTCCATCCCCTTGTCCATCTAGTTCTCTTTCTCTTTCTCCTCCATCTCCTTCCTCATCTCTATCTCCTTCTCCATTTCTGTCTCCTCCTCTCCTTTCACCTTATTCTCCCAAACAGAAGGAACTTTTGAACTCCTTGAGGTCTCCCCCAGCCCATTCCTGCCGCGATGGAGAGACGAGACGCAG
>NW_008654391.1:71726-80488 GCF_000695815.1 Acanthisitta chloris | reverse complement strand
TGACAGCTCTTTTCATCTGCGGGCCGGTATGTTGCTATCAACTCCAGCCTCTTAAACTTCATAGACTAGAAATTGGTGGCTTTCAGATGTGTCTCGTTTCTGTTTTGCTTTTGGCCGCGAGTAGAGCGGCTCATGCTTTAGCTGCAGGGTCTGCGGGGTGAGCCGTGGTTGTGATAAGGGTGGTGGGAGGTGTCCCCCGGGCTACCTGCAGTGCCCCTCGAGTGTCGGTCGCCAGGGCAGCGCAGGTGCCCGTGGCCCCTCTCTCTCCGCACTGCTGCTGGCTCGGGTGGCCACACCGTCGGTGGTTTCCCAGGTCTTGCATGCACTAAAGACCTCACCGTTGCTGACACTGCAGCATTAGCAATTGCGGCTGCACTCCTAGTCCAAAGTCATTATGGGTGAAGCAAGCCGGGGAGCATGCGAGGGAAAGGTGCACAGATCAGGGTTGGCAGGAGGCTCTGGTTACCGGGTAAGGATGCTGCAGCTATTGGCAGCATGTCAGAAAGCATGCCTCAGGCTCTGGTACTCAGCACTACCAGATTTGTATTGGGCTTTGCAAGCAACTTGTCTGAAGTTTGTAGCTAGCCCTGATGGGAATAATGAGAACTCCAGGAAAGCTCATGCTGTTCTGTTAGGGCAACCACAGGCAGTAGCACAGCTGTGATACTTAAGGTCTGAACTGAGAAGTAGCTGAGGGGATCTTAGTTACCATGACAAACTTGAGGAGGTTTTTCTGGCAGAATGATAAAAATGTTTGGTCCTAATTACACTAGGATATGCATCATCCTTTTCTCTGGTATCAGCTGCCTTTTTGATGGCAATTACAGCAGTATCACTGACTGTGCTCTGCTCTGTGTTTGTACAGTCCCTCACACAAAGACATTCCTTTCTGTGACTAATCTTCCTAGGAATTATAGTGATGCAAGTAATAAGTAATTAGTCGATTTCATTATACTAGCTCTGAGAAACTCAATCATGTTTGGGGATGGCTGTCTCAAGTCCTGTGGAGGACCTCCTTTAGCTGTCATTTATCTTGCTTGTTTATACTGTATCAAGAGAGCATTCTGATGATGTCTGAGAACTAGAAGCTTTCAGATTGTGTGACCCTTTTATAGTTTTCCTTGGCTGACCACCTGGGCCTTAGAAAAGTGTGATATTATCAGAGTACTGCAGTTTGGAATGAAGCGAGCTGTGGTGGTCCAAGAATAAAAGTGTTGAGAAATGGATATAAATGACCAAAACAGTGGATGCTAATGTGAGGTATTTATTATTCTCAGCAGTGCATGAGTTCTGGGATGCTGGCGGGCATGGAGGGCGGGGAAGAGATTCTCTGTAAACTGCGAGGAAAGCTTATTTTTTTAGTTTCAGTTTTGAAGGCACATTTGCTTCCTTAATTGCAGCTGGGATTTTCAGTGTACTTATTGTTCCAAACCTAATTTCAAGCTCTCAGTTATTATTTATTTTCTAGTTAAATCTCTGTGTTTTTTCTTTTCAAGGAGAATTTATTACCATGCTTTGGTCTGTGAGCTATAGCCAGATAACTGTACACGAACTGTAACAGTGGCACTTTCTAAGCATGTGTTAGAAAATGAGTAAAGTTCGTGGCTTACACCTGTTAGAGTGTGTTCTTCTCACAAGCAGTTGTGCAACACAAAATCCTGAGGAGTCTCCAAGGTCTCATTTCATTAGAGTGATCAGCAAGGCTGAGGTGAAGCATCCCTGTAGCTTTGGGTGCCTGTCCCTTACCCCTCTTCATCACAGTCCTGTCCACCTGGACTGAATCATCAGGAGTGAGATGTCAGGGTGACTTCAGAGTATTTCACCATGATGCCACTGACAGGGGCTGCTCCAAACATCATGGCCACGTGAGGTGGGAAGGGCTATGAAAGTGTTTTCTGTGCGCGATTAATTACAATTCCTTAAGCTGATCTCTGCAGTGGACTAATTCAGATTTTATTGAAATCAAAATGTATTTTATGTTTTGTTTTAGTGGGTGAAGCATTACGCCAACTCTGATTACTTACCAAACTGCACTGTAAAAGTAGACTATATGGCATACTGTGCTGCAGGCACAGACTTGTGAATTATTCTTCTGTTTTGCTTTCTGAAGGATTAATGTTAGGATTTTCCAGGGCTTCAATTAGGCTTGAATTTAAATTTTACTACATGGCTTACTGAAAGTGAATTTATGAATAATTGTTACGGATTTTTGAGTAGTTGTGTTGTCATGATGTTATTGATGCAGAATCAAAGAGCTTTGAGTAACATTAGCTTAAAAAAAGAGACTTTAGAAGGAGTGGACAGAAGTGTTCTTTTAACATCTGTGGGAGCATGAAAAGGTCACTACAGTATCTCACTGTTGGGTAGAAATATTTAATTGAAAGGTGGCAAGTGCTTGTGTTCCTGTGGTAGAACAAAGGAGTTTGTCAGTACAGCCATTCACTCTCGGGATAGTATTCTTTTCTGGGTTTTGGGGGTTTTTTTTGATTGGTTGAGTTTTTTTAATCTTACTACATTAAGCTTTAACCCTATTCAGGATAGTTTAGCTTCTTTCCAAATAAGCCATTGTATTTGGTGCTGTATTCCCAAGATTTCTAAGATCACTTTAGAAATTTATCCTAGAATCATAGAATGTTGAGGAGTTGGAATGGACCTTGAAGATCATCTGGTCCCAACCTCCTCTGCCATGGGCAGGGACACTCCTCCCACTAGACGAGGTTGCTCAAGGCCTCATCCAACCTGGCCTTGAACAGTGCCAGGGTGGGGGCACCCACAACCTCCCTGGGCCCACCTTCACAGCAACAATCTTTTTACATTTACAAGTAGCTGAAATAGGTAGCTATTTATGGATCTGATGCAAAAGTTAATTAGACTTCTAGAATATAATCCATGCCCAATCTACATTTAATTGGTTATATATAAGCTTTAATGTGCCTCTAGGTAATCTGATGTTTTGGTTTGAATCAGTTTGGCTGCCCTGATATGAGAAGGTCCTGATGGAATTTGGTGCTAAAGGAATTTAACTAATAAAAAGCCACTTAAAACTAGTAAATAATATTGAAAATACCACTAAATGATAATTTTTAAAATAGGAAAACTTACACTTTCCAAGGTGCTTTATTATTTTAAAGAAAGGAAGCACTAATTTCCATGTTAATTTAATGTGACATATTTTCATGGTAGAATCAAGAAGGAGACTGGAGGAAGAAAATGTAGAAGAATTACTTAACATGTTTCTGCCTTCATAGAAAAGTTTGGATTGTTTGTACTTTCAGGTCAGTTGGTTCAAAATACAGTTTACTAGCACGGGGAAAGAAATTAAGGGCCCAGAGGCCTTTCTTCAAGTGTAAAATCCTCAGCAGTAGCTAATGATAAAATTGAGACAGTAGTAGCGTAGAACACTGTCATTCCTTCTAAGATATAATATTACTGGAAAAGAATAACAAAGGACACCAACATGCTAACAACACAAGTTGTATATTGACCTGGGTTTTACAAGGCAGGTAGGCCTGTGCAACTTATGTAGAAAAACTCTTCTGTTGATTAAACTAATGGTTCTTTTGTTGATTAAAGCTATTACATTTGTCTTGTTATAATCTTTTCTTGACTATATTCATACTTTTCTAATGTAGCTAAAATTTCAGACAAGAATCACAGGCCAGAATGGTTTTTATCCATAGACACTTTATAGTGGCATGGTGCCAACTAAGCAACTGCTTTTTTCTTTTTGATACCTTTTTCTAAGTATCTAGTCAACTGTGTTAGGGCAGTGTACATTCTGCATTTAAAACAAACTCTGAGAATTAACAAACATTCAGCTTTGTCTGTACTTGCTTGAATTGCAGAGAGTGATTTATGCTTCAGCCAGGCATGAAAATAAATAATATTGGCTTTTATTGGTGTGCTTTACAGTTTTTATTCCCACAGTACAGAAATGTAGCAATACAAAATATTATGTGCAAAAAATCTTTTATGACCATTTAAGTATGGTTAAGCCATATCTGTTTTATTATTTCAGGTGGGATTTTGCTATTGTCTTTGAAGATAATGTGGTTAGGCCTTTCATTTTTAGTGAATTTTAACTGGAAAGTGTGTGTGAATATCTCTGCATAGATGTCCCTATAGACACTCAGATAGCTTTTAATCTGGAAGTGGGCTAGGAATGCAGTTTTGTGAAATAAACAGGGAAGTTTTGTTTGGGTTTTTTTGACAGTTCATAGATGGAGAAAATTGAGACATTGCAGAAACGTAGTAAGCAAAGGGTTCAGTATGAAGGTTTTACATTAAATTCTGGTTAGAATCTTATTGGCTTCAGTATAGGAAATCTCATGTGCTGAAGACAAAAGTTATGGTGCAGTGTTTTGCTGCTGCAAGATCATAATAGTTAATTAAAACCTTAATGTACATACGGATGAAAACCATAATTGAAGCCATACTTCAGTTTTGTTTCTGTCAGCTTAATTTGTTTATCTGAACAAGTTAATTAGGCACTGGGTCTATGATTGAATGAACTACTTAAACATGTGCTTAATGTTAAACAGATGAACCTAGTGATGAATATTGGGCATGAGCTGTTAGGCCAAATTAGGGCTGAAGTTACCCGATCTGTGTGGTATCTTAGCCCAGTGATTTACACTGTCAAGTGCAACTTTTGCCTACAAATCTTTTATTTCAGGAAATGTTTAGATCTTGATTCTGCTTGTTGTGGCTGATATGCTTTCTCAAACCCATTCCCAGTCTGCTAAGATTTAAATCATAGGAAGACATAAGTGATGAAAAGTCAGTTCAAAAATCATTGGTATAATCTGGAAGATGTCCATGAATACCTGCCTCTATGTGATTGCATTTAAATCATGGCATATCTGTGGGTTTATAGTAACCACCCACTGTTGAAGTAATTGCAGTTGTGCTCATGAATGCTTCTGTGCAGTGATTTCTTGCAATACTTCTCTGTTGTAAAGTGCCATGGAATTTGATGGACCACAGAACCATTTCTGTGGTTTTGCTGTTTCATCTTCATGTTATTGTATGCATATGTTGTATGCATATCCTGCTATTTTTCCTGCTTTGTCAGTATCTACATAGTGCTGCCCTACTGATTGTGCTTTTCAGTATAGCCTGAGAAGATGGCAGAAACTGCGGCAAAAGCTGCACTCAGCCTAATGGCAACTCCTTGTCATGGAGCCCTTTCAGTAAGAGTCCAGAATGGCTGCTTTCTTATACTTGGTCAACAGTCACTTAATTTCATGGCTGATTTAGCTAATGTGAAGGCAGTTGACCTTATTGAAAACTTCAGCTTTTGAAGAGGCAGGTTTTCACTGTATTAGAGCTCTAAGCTATTGTCTGGCTTCTTTCTCCCTGACGGACTATACAGAGCTTGTACTTTCTTCCTTGTAACCAGTAAAGTCACAAAGTGAACAGTCATGTGCAGTCCTTTCATCTATTACTACAATATAATTTATTTTTACGCATTTTATTAAACAGGCATAACACACAGTGGATTTCATAGTGACTTTGGATTGATATCAGTCATAGCTGTGAGTCTGTAAAAACACTTTAATTACATTAACTTCTTTAAAAGGAATGGGAGGTCATGCAGTATGAGCCATCGACCACAGGTATTCTTCATGGACCTAGCATGGTCAGTGGACAGCAGATCTCACCTATCAGAGTTCATGGAGGAACAGCCTGCCCGTCTTCAGACAGCAGCACCCCAAGCACAGCTATTGGAAACTTGTCTGCCAGCTTACACTTAAAGGTGCCCCTTGGAGGAGGGATAGATGCTCAGAGCAACATCATTGACAGTGTTGTTCACCTTCCTGCCCTAAGTCCCAAGAAACAAGTGGTTGTATTGTTACATGTACATACCTGCGGTAACAATTCTCATTGAGAAGCCTTTTTTACAAGTCGCACAGGCTTCAGGACTGCCAGCCCCACAGTTTTTAAAGCAAAACCAGCAAGAATTTGGAGATACTTTCTCCCCATGCTGAGGTGAAGGTAAGATTCATTTTTCTATTGCCATCAGTAATAGCATTTCTTTTCTGATAGCACATGCCCAGATGGTAGTGGTCTGAGGAGACCGGATCCAGTCACTTCTTTACCACTCTTTTACTACAAAGAAAGAGATAGTGAAACAAGATGCTTTCATAGTTTACATGAAAGTAATTCATCATTTAATTATTCCCAGGGGCTTTGTATTACCCAACAGTTTCTCAGAATCACTAAGTTGTCCTAAGATTCTTTATCAACAAGGTAGTTTGACATTGCTTTGCTAACCTAACCTCTTGACTCAGCAAATCCAGAAAGTAATTTTATGTTCTATGGCACCAGAGTTTGTGAGTGCTATCAGGAATACTCCTTGGATACATAAATATAGCGTTCCAGTGGTGCTTGCCGATGAAAGCAATATAGTTATGATTTTTTAGAGTGTCTAGGCTGAACAAGCTGTAGAGCACTTTGGAGTGTGTCTTTACCATAGATACACAACATAGTTTTTGGAACCACTGTTTATGCTGTAGAAATTAATGATGCACAGCCCTCGCAAAATTTGGAGTCTGGTTCTCTGTAAGTAAATGCTTGTGCGTTAGATGAGGAGGTACTTGGCTGTCTGCTCTTGGGTCTTAGAAGTCAAAATGGAACATTTAAATTTTCAGTTCTTCTTGATTCTGATCGTACTGGAGATGGGGATACTCCTTTGGAGAAGTTTTGGTGTTATACTTTTGAAACTGAATGTACATGGAGATGAGAATTTAATGTACAGAAAAGAGTGAAATGGTTAAAATGCAAAAAAAAAAAAAAAAAAAAGCTTGGGTTGAGGTCTGGGTGAAAGTGCAGAAAAGGAGACACAGATTTCCCATTTTATTCCAACTGTGTTGCTTCTCTCCATTTTCCATTTAACTGCATGCTTGAGTGCCCTGCTGAGTCAGGTCTGTGGTAATACATATACATATTCATTGAGTGACCTCTGAGATCACTAATCTGTTGCTCACAGTAGTGGCAATGGTGGGTGTAATTCACAGCATATAGTTCAAGCTTCTGCTACAGTGAAAAGACGTGGACTCTTCACATGATAGTTTTGGAGGAACTTTGCTATCTCTCTTTTACTGCAGGTCGAGCCTGATTCCTGATGTCTTCAAAATTAAAGAGAAAAACCCACGATGAGAATTCATGCTGTGATCTTTAAAGCAGCCCTACATAACAGCTAATACACCTACAGTATGTATTGCAGAGAAGGTGAAGAGAGTGTTAACCAGTTCATTGTCCCGGGTTTGGGGATTTCGATCTGCTGTGCCTGACTGCTCTGCTCCTAGTTGCTGTCATTTCTATCTTTCCTTCTTGGCCTGATAAGCTCGCACATGTGTGAAGTAGTCTACTATTTTTTGGGATAGCAAGTAGAGAATTCAGCCGAAGGGCTGGTATTAGGAAAGCTTATGTATAAACAGTGCTGGTTAGATAAGATAGTGTGAACTTCAGATACAATGAGCTTCTGATTCTGGACTTCATTAGTAGTTCCTCATGCTTTAAAGTTATTGTTAGTAGCAGGACTCCTTACAGAGTTGAAGATTATACATGTTGGGAACATACCCACTTTGGAAGAGCTTAGTCTTATTCACTTGGTCATGTCCAGTTAATTTTCTAAGACTTTGAACCTTGCTGTGCTGTATAAAGCATTGCATATATGTAAATGAGACTGTAAACCCTCTTAAACTACACATGTAGTTTATGCTTGTCCAGATTTTCTCATACTTTCTCCTTTTCTAGTAATCAGTACATGGAGGGAAATTTCCTTTTGTAGGTACTTATTGTTAAACTTTCATCTCAAGAAGACAGCAGTTTTCCTTTTACAGTTGTCTCAGTATCAGTTACAGTGGTTTGCACTATTCAGGGTTGGGTTTTGTTGAGTTTTCTCTTGGTTTTTACTTTAAAACACATGGAATAGCAAAAGTAGCAAGATACACCTCAAAATGACTTGGTGGTTTTGGAATAGGTTCCCTGCATTCTTTCAAAAACGGATAAAGCAGTTTAAAACTGCCCCAAACAGGTGCTTCAGTTTGGGATAGAGGAAAGAACATAATACTTTGGGGCAATCCAGTTGCGTGTCATATTTTTCACAGATTTGGTGCTGATTGCATAAAAAGAGAACAGCAATAATCTACTGTAATCACAGCAGGCCCAATGCCTTTACTCTGCATGAAGACCCTCTTTATCTTGTGTAATGTTACAAAGCTTTGAAAGGAGGTGATTTCTGGAAAGGATGCCACATTGGTCACAGTGAGAGAAACTGTTAGGCTTCTGTGCATGATGAGAACCTGCAGCACATTGTGCTGTGTGGAGAAAAAAAGTAAGAGTGAACATGCAGTTGCTTGCATCTCTGACTTCAGTTACTTTCCCTCCTCTGTGGTAGTGATGGTAGAATATGCTTTCTAATACTATGTTGTGCATATGAAACAGAAAATAGTATAATGGTGGATTTTTTTCAGTACATAAAAATGTGCTACCACTGTGATTTTTTTTCCTTTTTCCTTTTTTTTTTTTTTTTGCTAGGTGTGTACACTTTTGTATACCTGTATAAGATATTTTCAGATAAAAATCAGGTGCAAAATGCAGGCATAACAGTACACATGTTTGGCATTGGAAATCTGTGGTCTCTCTTCTTGTTTGATACGTGTGTTTGGCCACTTCGGGGGAAAAATTGGTTTCACACATTTTAGATTTATTCAGGCCAAGAAGAAGATCTTAACTGACAGTATCTGCTGAGGTGA
>NW_008654391.1:65167-71713 GCF_000695815.1 Acanthisitta chloris | reverse complement strand
GAATGACCAAAATGAGGGAAAGGGAGACAGAAGGCCATGACATGACCATCACCACTGGTCTTCAACATCTCTCATCACTGCAGATCTTTTGACAGAAGTCTTGCAATGGAAAATGATATAATTTTAAAAATCCAGCTTTCTACTGAATGTTCTATTAAGAAGGTAATTTTTTAAGAAGTGTAAATTTCAAACAGTTCAAATTAGAACTGTGATCTAAATATAGTGATGTCCAAACGTTATGTATTCAAGGATTTAGTACCAGCATATGCTCTTCATGCACCTCTAAATCGCATTTTTATTTTCTACAAAACCTAGTAGCTATTCTTATTGCTTGTCTAATTCATTCCTCTGTGCAGACAGGTAGTTGCAGAAGGTCACCTTCTATGATGGAGAATTTCTACTGTGACTGAAATTCCATGCTGAGTGATGGCTGCTGCACCTCCAGCCACTGTGCTCATAACCTGGTGGAGAAGTCCAGCAGGGACATGGGTAGGGGGGAGGCAACCTGTCAGCCTGGTCTTTGGTCTTACTGTGATTGTAGTTTGAGCTGGTATGTCTAATAAGATTTTTAAAAATCATGCGCAGCTCTCAGTCTTGGAACCAGTCTGGCCTTTTGTTCTACCCTTACTTCTCTACCACCAGTGTAGTCAGCATGTGGGTGTGTAATGAAGACTGCATTATGATTGTGAAGATTTGACAGGAGAATACTTGAGATGGGACTTGAAGAAACAAAACCGAACATCTATTAGTAAGAAATGCAGAAATTGATGCGGATAGGCATGGACTCCTTTTGTTCTCCTTTTCCAGGGCCATTGACAAGACAGATGTCATCTTCCGTTTCTGAGGTTCCTGCAGTGTTCTTGATATGAAAGAGCATTGTGTATTGTATTTTCCATTTTCTTGCAAATGTGACTGTAATTTTTTTCCTGCTAAAATGAGTCAGTTAGCTGATGTTCATTTGTAAAATGAGCAAGTTTTCTGCTGGAGATCATTAAGGCTCTTCCTTATCTTGGAAATAGCTGACAGGCATTAAATCTTGGGATTGGATTTTATTTTATTCTTCTCCCAAGACTTTAGAAGAAGAAGCAGCTCCAGTGCTGCTAAGAGAATGGTGTGAGAATGATGAACTTGGTCAGGGAGGATAATTTGTCTCCTGTTGCCGAAAGAGCCTTGTTTCACTGTTGAACAGTAACCACCCAGGTCTGTGAGGAGTGTTATATGCAGAACTGTTAATCAGTAAGCAGCTTGAGCCATACTTGAAATCTCTTTAACATACTTAGTTTGCTCTCTAGGACTGTAGGTTTTTATGTGTCAGTTGGCACAGTGTGAAAAAAAAGATGTTCATCAGTATTCTGTGTGGTTCCTTATGCAGCAAGCTTGCCTAGAGACTTACTTTCTTTTTCAGTTGTTTTCTATAATCTATTGTCAGCAGTTTTAAAGCCTGGCTACTGATGATGTTCAAGTACAGCAAGTAATAATGATCTCAGTTTTATCCAGTGTGACAAATTTTTCAGCTTTGCGTATATTTCAGTGACCTTGATATGCTTGGATAAACAACATAGGAAGGAAATAATTCCAGCTCTGGCAGTTGTTTGGGCAAATCCATTCTGAAGGCAGTAGGGTTGTGTCTTGGTGGATTCTTTTCTGTGGTCTAGGACTTTCCAAAAAGGCACAGCTGAGAACATGAGACTCACTGAGTTTAACTCTGCAATTAGTTTCAGGGGCTGGATGACCAGCAGTCCTGGTCAGGCTTGAGAAGGTTCACCGTGGTTCTCGGTATGCTTCTCCTAGAATGTGTAAGAAGTTTTCTTCATTTTTATGTAAAAGGTAGCACACAAATTACTGTTGCAAGACACTTCTTTGGAGTGCTGATTTCAGGTTAATTTCTTTTTTCCCCTATCTGTCATTTTTCCGGCATGGTTCAGCCCCTGAACAGAGATGATGTTCAGGCAACTCTTAGACAGAAACAATGTAAGGCAATGATTTACATTGACTTTGATTCTGTAGTTTTACAGTCTTTATCTTAAGTATTCAGAATTACATTTAAGAACAAAGTGTTAAAAAAAATAAGCTGGTGATGCCAAAATACATGTTGGACTATGTGTTACAAATGCCCCAGGCAACTTAGAAAAATTCCCTGAAGAGTGTTAGGCTTAATGCCAAAAAGGATCAACTTTACACAGGAACTGTAAAACCCCTCAAGAGTATTAGGCATATTGCCAACACTTGCCCATTCTGTGTTAAGAGTGTATTTTAACTTGTCTCATACCCAACCTTATACACTTTATCCTCTGCTTTGTGGGCTTGATCAATGAGCTTTAAAATTAATTTTAGCTATCCAAAATACAGTGTAGTGAAGTGGTAGATTTAAGTAAAGCTCATATTCTTTTAATTCTCATAGACCAAATATTATTCTTTCAGACTGGGGCAAACTCATTGAAGGTTATGGGGTGCATTTATCAATAACTATGTGATACCTGGTTTTGTTTTCACTATGAAGACAACTTGCTGTTGTCATTAGAATCCAAACATTGTCTCCAGAGGTAAGGCTACAAAGAAAGGATAGGCAAGCTGGATGGGGAGGCTACACCAGGCTCACACCCCCATAGGCAGCCTATGGTGCAGATCTCAGTATGCCTTTGAATGTCCTCTCCACCAAAATTCTGAAAGAATAAAATCAAGACAGATCTACCTTCCCGAGATGATGATTCTTCCAGCAATGTACGATTTTCTTCTTTTCTCTATTGTCACTGATTAAAGGATGCTTATTTATGTCATCCTAAAAGTGGCCAATGAATTTTGTGTCCTCCATTTCATGCCTCATATCCAGCCATTAAGAACAAGAAAACCAAAACAGGCCAAACTGTTATATTTTCACTTTTAGAATCTTCAATTTAGTGTATGATTTTTCGGTTTTGTTTTATCACCAGGAGGTGGCACTAACAAAATCTGGTTTTGTGCAGAGAGATGTATGTTTCAGCTGCCTTTTTATAGGGGAAATTTGCAATAAAAATCCAGTTGAAGTATGAAAGTTCTGGAAATTTTGTACTGGAAGATTCTTGAAAATTGCATTGAGGCCACCTCTCCCTCTGAGTGAATTAAGATTTGAGTATTTTGGTATGAGTATGGGTAAGTCATGTAAATTTACTGTGCCTCTATTCTTTTCATTGGCAAATGTTTGAAAAGTTATTTTTACATTTATAAAATGCTTTGAGATCTCCACTTGAAGTCCTATTTATCAATGTCAAGCGCAAAATTAATTTCAGACCTACAGTGCAGCACCTATAGAGAAGGAGCAGGTTATCAGTGCCTTTTCACAGAGGAGCAGGTGTCCAAAAAGCAACCCAGGGAACAGTTCAGCATAGTTGTGTGCAAATACTGGATTTTGCAGTTGGATTTGGCGTTTTGGCATTAGCATTGTGTTATTCTGGAAAATGGTGCTATAACGTGATCTTCACCATGGTAATGTATGTCTTTATTTGGTCTCTAGTGCTGCAGAACTGTTTGATGATTGTGAACAAGAATCTAACCAACTGCTTGCTTTGTTTTAGTTGCTCTCTCCTACCTCTCACCCACTGAAAACAGTGAGAAGCTGCTCTTCTGATATCCATTCAGTACATAAAGTACAAAAATGAGTTCATTTACTTTCAGGGTTCTTTGTGCAGCTGCAAATGCATGAAATACTCCTATGACGAGCCGGGCATTGAAGTCAATGTTCCTTATAGTTCCCTTCCAACTTGACATGTGCTGTGATTCTATGATTCTATAATTCCACTGTGAATTAAGAGTGGGAACTGTCTGCATAAATTGGGAATTGTCTACACCAAGGAGATCTTTTTCTTTTGTATTTTACTTATGCCTGGTCTTCCCAAGGCTGAATATTGTATAATTAATTCTCTCTGAGTTCAAGGATGCTGGGGAAATAGTTTGACTTTTTTTAAAGGACCATGCTTGCATGTTTGAACTTTGGCTTGGCTTGGACAATAAACTGTCTTAATATGTACCTGACCTGCTTCTTACTGGGTTATAAATAGCCTGCATATGTCTCTTTGTCTATGTTTCTGTTCCTCTTATCCCTTCCAGGCTAAATTTCATCTCAGGTCAGTGAAGTGTTTGCAGGCATGTCCCCTTAAACTTCGATTAGTGGAGCATGTCTTTCCCTGCTAGTTGTGCACATCATCTTTTCAGCAGACTTGAGATACCAGCTCAGTATGTGTTCAGTGTGGCAGGTGGGTCACCATTTTAGCTCTTATATCCCCCTGTTCTCCTCTCTTGACATTTGTTTCTGTCTGTTTGAATTCACACAGAAGAGTTTATTTAGGTTTGGCCAGTGACAGACTTAACCACGACTGCAATACAAGTCACAGTGACAGTGATGAAAATATAATACATAGCAATGTGTGTAAGGGTCTGTAGTGAATACGTAAATGGAGAGATTATTCTCTCTTAAACAAAGAAACAAAAAATTTTATTGTGGTATTAACAGTAAGGTACCAGAATAAATACACCGCCATGAAATGCTTACTGTAGTCTTTTAAACTTCATTAATTTGAACTGCAACAGCCAAGTGTGGGTTTTTAATCTTGTATCTCCCATGGTAAACTTATTGGGTAAAAAGAATTGTCATATTAACTGCTATGACTTTACAAGTGAAACTTGTTTGATGGTAAAGTGGTACTACTTCTGTATTTCAGCAAAGAAATATCTTCACTGCTGGTGTCTCTATGTGGAACTTGATCTCCTAATTTATCTTAGAATATTGATATTGCAAAACAAATAAGCACTTTCTGTTCACTGTCTTAAAATAAAAGTGTAGACTATTCATAATGCGGGAACATTCTGAGACTGGGTGAACACCTGAAGAAATTTGTTGTCTGTATTTAGCTGAAATATTTATGGGGCTAAATCAAATATTGCCATTTTATACTGATGTTTGTGAAATTCTGCATGTGGTAAGTATGGCTTTCAGCTGTTTTGAAGCTAGTAGTTCTAGAGAGATTTAAGGGTGTTTAGGTGTCACAGGGCTACATGTGCTGCTGAAGCTGATTAACTGTTGAATTTTTTCAGAAGTCGAGAGTCCGCTCCATAGTCCCCCCAGAATGGGGTATAAGGAACACATCTCACATCATGAAAGGCAGGAGAGCCTGGGACAGGAGCAGGGAATGAGCTTTTACCTTCTCTAAGTTCTTTCCCTTAGTCTCGTGATACAGGGTACAGCTGATACTTAGGCCCTTGTGGAAAATAAACAAACAAACCAAAACACATGTCTGAGCAATATTCTCCCGTTCCAGCTCTAAATACATGAAATGGAACTTGTGTTAAAAATCTCGTTTCACTGGAGTTTTATATAGGCAGTTCTACAGACACTATGAGATTGATAAAATCAGTGGTTTAAGTGGTTTTCCCTGGGCTTTTTAGAGAAATCTGTCCCTACTTAGTCAAACCATCTGACACATTAATGGTGTGGTGCCTGTGTGGGGGTTTAGTTGCCGGCTGGGGTTAAACCACGACACTGTGTAAGTAGTTTCAAATGATAATGAGAAGAGAACCTGTCTGCAGTGGATTATTAGCTGTAATGAGCAGAGACCACTATCTCCTCAGGTTCATCAATTTAACCATGAGTCTGACATTTTTATCTGAGGACAGCACCAGGCTGAGAGGTCAATAGAAGAGACACGACTTCCTCAGCTTTAGTTATTATAACAAAGCAGTTGCTGCATAACATTTCCTTTGCAAAATTTCTGGAAAAAATTTAGGCATGACGGGTTGCCCTGCAGGTGCTTACATGGCAGGCAGATAGTGTCCAAGGAACATCTGCAGGACATGAATCTTCTGTTGGTGCCTGGAGTAGTTGAAGTTCAGCCAATGAGAAGTACTGACATCCTGACTAACCCATAGTAGCTGTGTGCAATGGTGAGGAAAGGTCTCTTTTTCTCACTACACTTTCCCCTTGCAAATGTGTCCTAAAGCCTAATGAATTTAGTCCTCTGAATGAAACCATATCTTGCTCCAGCCAAATTTCTGTTGAAATCAGTGGTGTACTTCATATTTGGGCTCTAGTAAGGGATTTCTTTGCACATTGATGTAACTCATCTGCATTGTCAGAATTATTTTGCAGAGCTTCCTCCATCTTTGAGGGCTGTGTGATAGGGTAAAATGTTATTTTCATTCAGGAAACATTCCTTTGTGTTCAGAAAAGTTTGCTTTGGCTGACTCTGTACTATTTATTTTTTAATGAAATTAAGCCTTAAAATGGAAAAAAAAATATTGGAGATGAGTATGAAGAAGAAAATATATTTAAACAATTGTGAGTGGATGCAGTAATTGTTAAGCACAGACTTTCCCATTTTCACTTCCTGGCAGTTTATGGCCCTTCTTTCTTTTTCTAAAAAAAACCCAACAAACAATAAAAATAAAGGAGAGAAGGTATTGGAGGTACTTGACCATTGCTATCTGGTCTGTATCTCATCTGCATGGAAATAACCTCAATAGGTCTAAAATCTCTCTTTACTAAAGAAGCAGTATTTGGGTCTTCAGCAGTGGGAT
>NW_008654391.1:53414-65127 GCF_000695815.1 Acanthisitta chloris | reverse complement strand
GTATTGTTTCATCTGCAGGAGATTCCAGGCTCTTCTGCCTTCACAAAAATGTTTTGACTGATTCCTACCTTGTATTTAGTTAAAATCCTTTACAGAATTGAGATTTGAAGAACTCATTGTGAAAATATTTAATAGTAGATTAAAACTAGTAGTTTAAAAACCCCAGCAGATTAAAATCTGTAATGTGGCTTAAAAAAAACCCCTAACAAATATTAAGAACTTGCAATCTGGAAATGGCAAATGCCAATTAGAAAAGACAAGCTTTAATGGTACTTTGCCCTGCAAATGTCCTTTGCTTTTCCTATTGGTGCTGGGGTTTGGATACAGTGACAAGACCTGCCTGGTCCTCTCCAGTCCTTTGCGAAGTCTTGTGTCTGTATCCCCTGAGACATGACTTTCTGTCCACCCACAGCCATACTTCTGCACCATCCTGGCACTGTGCTTTACCCTGCAGTCTCTCCATCCCTCTCTCCCTCCACTAGCCCAGCAGCTCCCAAAAGCTGCCCAGCAGCAACTCTCTTCTCCAGTGGTGATGATGGTGCTGCCCCTTCTAACAATGCATGCAACCAGGAGGGTGCTGCTCAGGTCAAGGTGTGTCAGCTGCAAGCTATGGCATTGAAGACCTTTAAACCACTTTAGGATCTTCAAGAAATATTACCATTTCCAAAAAGGGGTTCTATTCAAACTCTTCTTGAATGGGTTCATTCATGAAGGGCTTTGAATTCCCTCTCAGGGTGGGAATTTTTAGGCTGGATTAACATTATAATGTGTTCAGGTTTTGAGGTTATGAACGCAAAGAGTGATGATTTCATAAGGAAAAAAGAAAATATAGCCTCCATTTTTAAGAAAGGGAAAGCAGAAGACCCGGGGAATTACAGATCACTTCATCCCCTGATGACTGAAAAAAGGGAAACATATCCACCATTTTCAAAAATGGGAAAGCAGAAGACCCGGGGAATTACAGATCACTTCATCTCACCTCTGTGCCAGACAAGATCATGGAGCAGGTTCTCCTATAAACTATGCTTAGGCAGATGGAAAGCAAAGAGGCAATTGGCAACAGCCAATGTGGCTTTACCAGGGGCAAATTATGCCTGACAAATTTGGTGGCCTGATATGATGAGGCCACAGCATTGGTGGACAGGGGCAGAGTAATTGACAATATCTACCTGGACTTACGTAAAGTGCTTGACACTGTCCCGCACGACATCCTTGTCTCTAAGTTGGAGAGACATGGATTTGATGGGTGGACCACTCAGTGGATAAAGAAGAGGCTGGGTGGTCGCACACAGGGAGTTGTGGTCAGCAGCTCATTGTCCACGTGGAGGCCAGTGTCGAGTGGTGTCCCTCAGGGGTCAGTGCTGGAACCAATACTGTTCAGTGCAGTGATAAGACAAGGGGCAATAGGTACAAATTGAGGGAGGGGAAATGTAGATTATATATCAAGAAAATGATTTTTACTGTGAGGGTGGTGAGACACTGGAACAGGTTGCCCAGGGAGGTTGTGGTTGCCTCTGTTTGGCAGTGTTCAAAGCCAGGTTGGATAAGGCCTTGAGCAACCTGATCGAGTGGGGACGTGTCCCTGCCCATGGCAGGAGGTGTTCGGGCTGGATGTTTGGTAAGGTCCATTCCAACCCCTTAACATCTATGATTCTATGATTCTGTGGAAACAGGTACTCTTACTACAAAGACACTTGAGAAAATCCAGAGTAAACTTGTAATTCATGCTTTATTAAAATGCAGTACCCAGTGATAGGCAGTCGTCATCATTGCTAACATATTCCTTTGGCAGCTAAATATAGTTTTTTATTGTATAACGTATGTTTTAACATCTTTGTTCTGTCCTACTCAGATGTTTTCAATGCCTTAGAATTTAGTTATAGCATATGTGGTCTGGTTGAATCTACATTTGTTATATACTACTGTTAGAACATTTGTTAATAAATCTGCAGTTGGCTTTTAAGTTTCAGCTGGCCAAACTATAATTGGTCTGTCAATCAGTATTCACAAATAAATGTTCTTCCTAAAGAAACTCCTGACCCAGCATTGATGTCAGTTAATTAGTAAAATATATCTTCTGACACAATGCATGCTATTTCTTGGGAATGTTTTGATGCTTTTAGCACTAAGAGGATATTTATTTGCATAAGCATATAGCTAGAAAATTTGCTTTCAAATAGGAGGAAATATTTTTTGAAAATCATGTGTAGTGTAAAAGAAATGCTGTTCATTTTGGGACCTCAAGACCTGATGGAAGATGTCTTTTGACATCTTCTGTACCCTTCCTGGCCAAGCTGTGAGCAGTGGGATGGTTAATGATGCTGCCTCACTCTTCTTTGGCCATAGAGGTGCAAGGCTGGTGGGTTTTGCCTGCTTAAACTATACTCAGATTCTTGCTAGCTTTGCTGCACCATCTGAAGTGGCTTCTATATTGACTTCTTACTGTGTGTGCATCTTTCCCATCTTGCATATACTTTCTCAACTCCTTCTCTTCATTGGTGTGAAATGTGGTTACACATCTTGTGTCCATGTGAAAAGTAATTTATTTTTGAATGGATCATATGTGTTCGTGGAACAGGGAAATTTCTGCCCTGAGCCATAAGTATTTATCTCTAAAATTACTGGGTTTATGTGATGGAAATTTTTTTTCTGCTATCTTGATGGGCTGCAGTTGAAGTGATTGTTATTTAACTGCACTTGTTTTGGTGTGAAGGTGGGACATGGATCAGAGAAGTCATAATGAAATATTTTTGGTTCATTGAATGCATTATAGAAATTAATAGAGAGGGAAAAGAAATGAGGAAACTAATTTTATGTAGATTCATATTTTCACATCCATTCATTCATTTGTGATCACAGACTCCTTGCAGTGTTCAAAACCCAGTGAAACTGTCAATTTTTGATCATTTTATTTTATCTGTTTATTACTTAACTTGGATGGGGGTGGAAAGCATTTGTTTCATAAAATAGCTTTGTGTAGTTAATAGTCAAATTACTAACTCTGCCTAGAAACTTGTGTAAGACCAACACCATTAACTTTTAAGTTTTTTTCCTATGGCTGCTTTGAATTCCTTTCTCACAAAAGAAAAATAATTTTCTAGCTAAATAAGGAAACTGCTGAAGGCTTTGTAACCTTTATTGACCTCATGACAATCCTGTGCAGAAATTAAGTAGGGCTGATATCTCACTGGGATATTTGACTTACTGGGCATTTTGAAAGGTAGAACAGCTTTGAGTCTGCCCAAGGAAATACTTGAAAAACAAATGAATCAGACCACATATCTAGTTAGCTACTGGAAAACTATTCACCAGTGCCTTTTCCACATAGTCCTCAGTCTAGTGATTATCAAAGGCCACTGGTCCCTACAAGCTGGAATGTGGGTAAGTCTTGCTGAACCCAGCATCACAATTCTGTCTCTTTTCCCTCTATGGCAACTCTTGTGAGCAAGCGTTTCTAGAAAACAGCATGCTTGTACAGGGTGTGCCTGGAGCTTCACTCTGTACTTCTGATAACTGTCTTCTTCTCTTTCGTATCTCCACAGCCCTGCTCTTTCCTTCCTGCAGCTTAGCTCCTATCAGGTATGCCAAACAGCAGTGATGGAAAAGGAGAACTTAGTCACGTAAAGAGCAAATACACTAAGTTGTAATTTTGTGGGGTGGGGAAAAACCCCCACAAACCCCTAACTCCAGTGATGAGTCTAATGTGAAAAATAAGTCTAAATATATCTTGATTTGAAATTTTGCCTTTGACAGATGTAAATATCTGATATGGAAAACAGATTCTGAACCCCTTTTGTCTACTAAGTACTACACTGTGTATAAGGGCTAATGGAAGTAAAGTATCGTTGTCTGAACTGTGGGGAAAAACCCCCACAAACCCCTAACTCCAGTGATGAGTCTAATGTGAAAAATAAGTCTAAATATATCTTGATTTGAAATTTTGCCTTTGACAGATGTAAATATCTGATATGGAAAACAGATTCTGAACCCCTTTTGTCTACTAAGTACTACACTGTGTATAAGGGCTAATGGAAGTAAAGTATCGTTGTCTGAACTGCAGGAGATGAAAATGTCAGTATACATAGAACAACCAGGATTGGAGTTTGAAAGTGTAATTCAAATACAGATATAACTCTCTTACCAACACTGCTCCTAATTAAAGTTTAGCAAGTGCTTTTGCACTTGTGTTTGGCTTCAGTTCTTGTGCGGGTTTGTAAATCCATTTTCATGGTTTTGGTCTTAATATTCAAAAGACCTATTTAGACTTGTGGATTTTCTTATAATTGTGCACTGACATTTCTAAGGGGAAAATTTTATTCCAAAAATATTTACTTTGGAAGGCAAATGTCTGCATTATTCTCAGCCTTCAAATTAAAACGCAGTATACAAGTCTTCCTCCTAGAAGAAGGAAAAGGAACTTCCTTCATGTGTATTCTGTTGAAGACAGTCACAAATGCTGATGACTACAGTACTAGGAATGTGGACTGAGGAGAAAATATGGCTATGCATAAGGTCTTGTGAGTGGGAAGATCAGCCCCACTGCTGTCTGAGAGAGTTCTGAAAATACAAGCTGGGAAGTTCTTTCTACACATCTGTGTCTCCTGTTGGTCCTGAAAGCAGGCATTTTTACATTCTTATTAACAGAAAATATTGCATGAACATTCCTTTGTCTCCAACACTAGTTTCTCCTGTAATCTGGAGATTTTTTAATTAACCTCTTCCACTGAGAGAGGTGGTACATCTGTGCAGCTAGAAAGCCATTTCTTTTAGATGGTAACTATTTCTCCCTGCCAAAAGATGAAGTTGAAACTCTAAATGAAAGGTTGCTTGAGCAGCTTATTTTTAGCCCTTGTGTACAAGTCATAGAAGTTAGAAAATACTGGACTTTCATGGAATCTAATGGAAAACTGTCTATATTGGCCATTTCTTCAGAAGTGTTGAAAGTATACAAGAAAACTTTATGTTGGATTCTAGAGATTTAGACTGATATATTTATTTCATTTCTATTAAATCCTATAATATGGGATTCTTCATGGAAGAGATTTTGTTGAAATTAATATGGTAAATATATGTTAAAAGAAAGCCAATTGAGTCTGGATTATGAAGTGCTAGATATATCACTTACCAAGGAATAATACTGGCTTTGAAAGATAAGAGAAAAAGAGTATGTGGGGTTTATGCTTTTTGGTTTTTTTTTCTCTAGTTGCCTTTTGTAAATTTTCAAAGCTCTGGTTTGTTTTAGAACAGGAAAAATAAGCTGTTAAAGAAAGTTGAAGGCTGGAAAAGCATGTGATTTTCCAACTGCAAACATTTTAATAAAATGTTTTGAGTTGTTGAAAGAAAAAACTGAACATCAGTATTTCAATCATTACTTGATTGCAAAGGGTGCATTCTGAAGTTGAGATGACTTCATTAAAATTAGTGAATTGCTGCTCCTAATGCAGTATAAGATTTGGGGTTTGATTATTAGCATGTATTCTCATCCATTTTCCTAGTGAATATTCTAATTGCTTACCATATTTCTTCATATTATCTATTTACATAGTAATACATACATACATCCTAAATTTATGTGCTCATGACTAATGCAACACAAATTCAAAATACAAGATGTAAACCTACTTTATTCCTATGTACAAGTGAATCAAATAGTGTAGCTGTCTAACTTGTGACCGGAAAACTAGTGGCCACTGATTGCATTTGTACTGCAGTAGGACATGGTGTCAGATTTTCCCCTTTATATTGGAAAAAAAGTCTAATCTACCACACATGAAATGACATACCTATATTGTAATCATGTCTGCTAGCTTTTGTGGGAAACTACCCTTTCTTTCCCTGATCTCCATTTTTGCTGCTTACTCATTAGCTGCTCCTGTTCAAGGTGCTCTGAGCCCTTGCTAATGCTCTGACAAAATCTGGCTGTTACCTCACAAAAGATGTAGAACTGCAAATTACGTTAAGTGTCTTAATGTCTTCACAGTGCCTGTGGCCATACCTCTCCATTACCTGTCATATGCATTCTGTATTTGTCTTTTTGTCTGAAATGGACCTGGTCCATGCATATTAATTAATATTTTCAAGATGCTGCTGAGTCTTATTCAAGATTTTACAACTTGATTCTTTGCATTAGGTCTGTAGTTGTATGTGGAGGGTGAATTCCTCACAAGGGTGCGTAGTAGAACCTCTAAATTAACCCTTGTGACAGGCATGATAATCCAGTAAAAACACAGGTTAGTACTTGTTATTTCCCAAACTGATAGTACATGTCAGAAGCACCTTTGGGAGGTGGTCCTTTAACAGATGCAATGAAATCAAGTAAGGTGGAGGACAGTGATGAGTGTAACTCTTGCTTTTCAGCTCACAGTAATAGTGGTTTTGTGTCCAGTCTATCTTCTACCTTCCTTATTGTGCTGTGATTAATTCCCCATCATTGCCACCTTTTATTTTTAGGCTTTTCAAAGCACTGTTCAAATTACCTCTCAGTCTCCAGTTTCTGTGTAGCTACTGTGACAGCACTCCTGATAGGCAACCATATTCTAGTGTTGAAAATACACACTTTTTATACAGCTGCAGGAAGACATATATACACAGCAGGTATAGCTGCAGTGGGAAATATTTGCCATATGAATGACTGAAGTCTTCTTGCACAAGAAGGTAATGTGTATCGTTCATGCTGATTTCTCTTACTACCTTGCTTTTGACTGCTGGTAAGACCAACACTAATTGAAATTGTTTTTGTGTTAGAACTGAAAGTGTGTGAAGGGATACCTGCGGGAGGAAGAGGGAGAACAAAGTGTATGTGCCCCATGTTTACTTAACCACAGTATAATTGTGCCAGCTGGACAAAGGGAATATGCTGTTAATTGCCCTGCTACAAGCCAAGTGGAACAGCGAGGACCAAATCTGTGTAAATGACTTTCAGGTTACTTGAGAAGTTTTGCAAAGCTGTTCTTGCTGAGTGGGAAACCTGGGAAGCATTGTGCATCAGAGTTCATAGGTTTCACTAGGCAGATACAGTTTTGATTTACTTTTTCTTCTTTACTTTTACTTCACTATTGTCTGCCTTCTAGACCAACACTGTAGGGTAAGTCTTGGAGTGTGTATTGTCCTGTCGTTGGCCCCTGAGAAGAGCATAGCTGTATTAGCCTGGTGCCAGTTGTTTTTTAAACCTTTAGAAATGGTCTCACTTTATCTGATCCCAAGATCATATTTGAGTACTGCTGAGAGCAGGTGTAGGTAGGGAGCTGGACTGAGCAAGTTCTCTGCTGTTGTAGACATCATGGGTTTCCAGTGGTCATATTTTGTAAGGTTCTTGCATGGCAGAGGGTAGCTGAAACGCCCTGATCTTGATATTCCTACATTGCCAGCTGATAAACATGATCAACTCTGGGAGGGTGGGGGGTGGAGGGAAGGATACGTTAAATCACTGTGCAAACATTAACTAATTGTATAATTAGTTTGTATAATTCTATGTGCAAATGAAATTATCTGTTTTGCTGTTTTTGGAACCAGGCAAAACTATGTAAAAATACTGAAGAGCCTTTTCAGTTTTAACATATGTAATGATCAGTTGATTATGAACAAACATGGAGAGAATGTTTTGTGAATACCAGCTCTCAAGTTTTTAGGTAAATAATTTGGAATAAACTCATCTAGACAAGGTTTACACTGTAGTGGTTCTTTTAGCAGATTTCATATTTCACCAGTGCCTGCAGATGGTTTGACACACATGCTTTCTCTGTATAGACAGTATTCTGAAGGAGAGTGTTGGCATATGCCTGCAAAGCCAGAGCCAAGGAAAAAGCTCTTTTTCGTCTGACAGTAGCTTGTCTACAGTGGGCACCTGCAGATGTGCAATGTGCTCCAGGGCTGCCTGTCTCTGGTGAGCTGTAGACCCCCTCTGTTTACACAAGTGAATCACCTTGCCAAGACTCCTCTCAGGTTCCCTTTAGGTTTGCCCTCCTGATGGCAGGTCGGTGAAGAGCATGAGTAAGCTGATAAATACCAAGTGGCAATTCAAAATTTATGGGACAGCATGCTTGGTGTTGAGGGTGGAGAGCAAGCAGGGTCTTTTCAGTATCCTTGCCAGTCGCTCTTAGCTTGACTGTGAAAAGAAAGTGCACATAAGTACATTTACAGAAAGCTCTGTGGTTGAAATATGTTGATGAATGTCAAGTCACAAATATCATGAGGCATGCAGCATCTTCTGTCACTCCTTTTATGTGTAGTGAGTAACTCAGCAGAATCATTAAGAACAAAAATGTGTAAAACTGTATGTACTTTTAGGAAAAAGATGTTTATGACCTAATGTTTTATTGTGGTGAACAATATGTTTTGTGTGTTCTTTAACTTTTTTCTCACAGTTAATTTTTAGAAAAATGAAACTGTCTTTTATTGGAAGGTGTTGATTTACAAAAACAATTAGCAGTGAGAATACAAAAAATATATTCCCACTTTTGACTAATGAAAAATGCTCTTTAAAGTGCTCCAACAATTAGCCTAGTTTTGCACAGTCATACAGCAAACATTAGGACATGGACTCTGTGCAAACAACAACAAAAAATAGTTGTTAATCTTTAATTGTGCATTTCTTTGCATATTTAGTTTCAGGGATTCTGGTTCAGGAAAGATTCTGAACTCCTCAGTCTCTGAGGAGACTTAAAAAACTTTGAGTATGTTAAACCAGAAAGAACCAATCCACATTGATTCGATTTTTAAAAAAAAAAAGTTCTGAAAAACAAGAACTAATAGTAGTCATGAGCGGTTTCTTTCCACATGATTGCTCCTGTTGTGAATTCCTTCACTGTATGCTAACCTATAAGTTCATTAATGGTCAAACTGAATTATTTGAATAGTTCTTTACCCACAGAACTCTAAAATGAGTCTTTTAAATTAGATTCTGGACTCTTTTGCAAGGGGTTTGAACATTGAATATAGCCATAATAACCTCCTTTTTTCCTTTGTGACTAGCTGGCATGTTATAGCTAGACTAAAATTTCTTTATTTAAAAAAATTCATGGAGAAAGAAATAATTTTGAAAAAGCTGCAAACAAGAAACTAGGTGCTAACTTACGGCCCTAACAAAGATACTTCTGATAAAACATCTTTTATTGCTTTTTTAAAGTAGACAACTTGGGTATGACTATTGAGATTTATATGATTTAGTTGATTAGGTTAATAAAACATATAGGTTTATTCTGATCACAGCTATAATCCAGTCCCATAAATATTTAAGAATTTACACACCTTTACTGATGTGAGATAACCTCTTCCCAAGGATTTACGTCAGTGCATGTGGTCAGACTGTCGGGTTTTTCATCCGTTTAGCCGATCACATTGTGCTTTTTCAAACTAATATTACAAAGATTACAGAATCCTTGGGGTTGGAAGGGATCTCTGGAGATCATCTCATCCAACCCTCCTGCCAAGGAAGGGCCACCTAGAGCAGATTACACAGGAAAGCATCCAGATGGGTTTTGGATGTCTCCAGAGAGGGAGACTCCATAACTTACCTGTGCAGCCTGTTCCAGTGCTCTGCCATCCTCAATGTAAATAAATTCTTCTTCGTGTTGAGGTGGAACTTCTTGTGGTTTAGTTTATGGCCATTGCTCCTTATCATGTCCCTGAGCACCAGTGAGAAGAATCTGGCACCATGCTCTTGACACTTGCTTTTGAGGTATTTGTATGTGTTTATGACATGCCCTCTCAGTTGTCTCTTCTCTAGACTAAACAGGCCCAGTTCCCTCAATCTCTCCTCAAAAGAGAGATGCTCCAGGCCCCTAATCATCTTTGTGTCCCTCCACTGGACCCTCTCCAGGAGCTGTTTGTCTTTCTTGTACTGAGGTCCACGGTCACCACTCACTAGGGCTGAGTAGAGGGGCAGGATCACCTCCCTTGACCTGCTAGCCACACTCTTCTTGATACACCCCAGGATCCCTTTGGCCCTCCTGGTTGTGAGTGCACACTGCTGGCTCATGGTCTACTTGTCATTCAGCAAGACTGCTCTCTAATATGTCAGCCCACAACCTGTACTGGTACTTAGGGTTATCTCCAGGTGCAGGATCCTCTTGGCCTTCTTGAACCTTATCAGATTTCTCTCCACCCAGCTCTCCAGCCTATCAAGGTTGCACTGACTGGCAGCAGAGTCTTCAGGTGTATCAGTCACTCCCCTCAGCCTTCAGGTGCATCAGTCACTCCCCCCCAAATTCGTATCATCAGCAGACTTTCTGAGGGTGCATTCTATCCCTTTGTCCATGTTGATAAACAAGTTGAATAAGGCTGGAAGAAGATTGCATAGTGGAACACCCTTCTTTAGCCGCTTGATAACCTCTGAAATATTTATAGCTTTTCCCTGTCCTTCAGCTGCAGCCTTTTTAAAGACATGGTGGCAATCTACTTAAAAAATCTGTGATGACCATAACAGGATTAGAAGACTAAAAGACATGGAGGTCAAAATGTAGCCATGAAAACTTCAGACTTTATAGATGCCAGTTTATGACTTGCTAGTTTAAGAACTGTCAAAGTTAAAGATATGTGGGTAGCTGTACTTTCACCCGTATATATGTATGCATTAGGTGGTGACGTGCTTGTCTATGATTAAGTGCAACGTGATTTTGTTTCACGTGCATTCTTAGTAGAACCCAGGTATGATACCTAAAGAGAAACAATGACATCATTATTATAGCAGGTATTTGTTATGTGAGGCTATGATTGTGTTGCATTTCTTCTTGTGGAATGAGATTTTTAAAACTACCCAAGGACATGTTTTCAAAGATAATTTGATTACAACTTTCCTCTCGTTAACATAAGGCAAAAATTAGGGCTGAAACTGACTAGTACCTATTTTGGACTAGAAATCAGAAGGACCATTGAGTAGGGAACTGATTAAGCATAAGAGCAAAATTTCACCATCTAATGTATGTGGGTAAGGTTTAAGATATATTTATTTGGCATTGGAGAAAAATCTTCCAGATTTCAGATCCTGACTTAACAAGCAGAGTTGTAAAAGGGTCTACGACGTTGTCTTAGCTGACAAATTTGGAGTGTCTCCAGGAGATGTTCAGTCCATTGAAACTGTCTCAGGGTCTATACTTTTGGCCTTTACACCTTGGAAACTGAGTAGGAGTGTCTTGCATGTGAGACAGAAGGAACAGGCCAGTCTCAGTTGTTTTTTCTCTGATCGTGAGGACAGTCAGAGGTACCAAAAGGAAGGTCACCTAGTGCTTTCATGCATTTATATGGAATTAAAGGCAGATCTAAATAGAGGATCTCTGAGCAATTGTTGGAAACTTTAAGTAAAATTCTCTTGCTGGCTTACATTCCTCTGTGAACATCCATATTCCTATGAGATAGTTGTTATTCTGGGCTGCTTGCCTCATATCCTAGTTTTTACCTCTCATTTTAAATTGTATGAGACAGATTGTCAGCTTACTGCCTGTGCCTGTATCCGTGGTGCAGCACTGAAGTCCTCCTGGAGCAACTGACAGGGCAGGCTGTGGTTGGGGTCCATCTCTTAGTCATGGGGGATATGCAATTTTTCATCCCACTGCTGCATTTGGCCCACTGTCCTGATTGCAGAGAGGAACTCTTGTTCCTCTCCCTGTCTCCCTGTCTGAGTGGCTCCTTAAACTCCTCCTGTACAACCAAGTCATTTTGGCCAGAAAAGAGATGGGGAAGGAATTGTAGTGATCTAGTCACTATAATTTCTGGAAAG
>NW_008654391.1:34700-53404 GCF_000695815.1 Acanthisitta chloris | reverse complement strand
CAGGATCACCTCTGTGGCACCTGCAACACTTGGCTCAGTTTGCAGTTTTGGCTGAGCTTTCAGGATTCCTCATTGTTTGTGTTTCTCAGGCAGAAACATCCTATTGAAAGAACATCTGCTGATTAAAAGAGCAACAACCTTTGTGTAATGAAAGCAGAAATTTGCTTTCAATTATTCAGAATTAATAGTGAAAGTATTCATATTCAAGCTTCTTGCTGGTGTCTCAAACTGGTAAGACATTGCTGGTTTTAAAACAAGTGACTTTCTTTCCTGAAAATGCAAGCCTTGTGAAATCCTTCAACCTGTATTATTTTAACAGAAAACTGAGTGTTGAATACCCATTCAATGTTTAATTTCCCTTTTTCTCACGTATTTTAAACCAAAAACACAGCAGGAAAACATTCCTCTTTTCAAAATGGACTCTGATGATGTTTTTTAGAAGTAAATTTGAATTCTGGAGTGATGCCTAGTGTCTGGACATTTACTGGGAAGTACTGCTCCTCCCTACCCCACTGAGCTGGTTCCCCACATATTCGTCCTTCCCAGAGCAGTTTCTTGATATTTCTTTGGTTTTCTTCCACATGTAGTACACTGGATCTGTCTGGATGCTCTTAGCTTTCTTCATAGCAGGACATATGGTTCTGTGCTTTGTATATATGACTAGACAGAGTTGGTAACAAACCAGTGATAACACACCAGTGTTTTCACTCTTGGTAAGCAGTGCTTGCAGTGTCAGTGCTTTCTCTCCATCGTGCCACAAAAACCAGGCCACTAGGATGGGGATGAGCAAGAGGCTGGAAAGGGACACAGCCTAGACAGCTGACCCCTGCTGACCAAAGGGAGATTCCATACTGTATGATGTCATGCTCAGCTATGAAATCTGAGGGAAAGGAGGAGGATGTAGGGGCATTTGTGGTGATGACATTTGTTATTCTGAGCAAGTGCTGCACATACTGAGGCCCTGCTGCCCAGAAAGTGGCCAGACACCTGCCTGCTTTTGGGAAGTAGTGAATACATTTCTTATTTTGTTTTGCCTCTGCACAAAGCTTTTGGTGTTGTTTGTTTGGTTTTTTTTTTCATTAAACTGCCCTTATATTCACCCAGAAGCTTTTCCGTCTTATTTTCTTCCTCTGTGCTATCTGTGTTACTCTCGAGCAGTGGTGGGACAGACCAGCTGGGTGGGCATCTGTTAGCCAGCCAAGGTCAACCTACCACAACTGGGCTCTGAAAACTCTCCCAAGCCCAGAATGCCAACACATACTCTTTCTTCGCTCGGCCTGCCTATCTAGACTTGATTCTTGAATGTTGCATGAGGAAGAGAAGCTAATCAAGGACTATAACCAATATTCTGGTTATTGTCTTTCCTTGAAGTATAAGCACTTTAAATCTCTGCTGCCCTTGTTTAGTCTTCTGGAGCCTTTTGGAAGTGGAATGGGCTTTAGTTTGCATCTTTAGCATGTAGTGTACATCTTAAATACTTCAAAAGCAAACATTTTTTAACATAAACTTCCACAAACTTTAGAACAGAGTGTAGATTTCTGTGATATTGAAATACAACGACAGCTGACTGTAAGAGGTGCTGATTTATATCCCATTCACATTAACTTCATGGAATTGCAGTCCCTGAGTTGTGGAGACTCTAATCCCTGCAATTTAATGAAAATCACACCAGAATGCTAAAAAAACCACACAGGAAATTGTATGAAGAAGAATACATGAACACCTGCATAAGACAGAACTTTGGAAAATTACCTAAGCAGCTCATAAGGCCAGGTTCTCTCTGTAAAAAATTATTTTTGTACTTGGGAATTTAACTTCAATGAAACTCAGTAGAATGAAGTCCTCAAAAATCACATGATCCATTTTGAACGTTTTAGTCTTACCTATTTAGCACATTCTCTCTGTCAAACTAATATAAAGATGGGTATCACTTGATTGGTTTAGAGGTGGGGAGGAGAGGTACACAGTTTCTTATAAAGATTTCAGTGTCCATCAGGACGTTTGTGTGGGTTTCCATCCTTTAATAAAGGTAATTCAGCTCTGCAGAGCATGCAAACATATGCCTTTTTTATGCCTTTGTCCATGAACGCTTCTTTCCGCTGTTCAGATGGCCCTTGCAGACACCATTGCGTTGAGATGCCAGTGTGGTTTCCTGTGTCTTTACCTCAGACCTTAGTCAGTAGCCAACTTTGGCTGCCAAACCCTGCCAAGACAACAGCCTTCTCTTCACAAAGTAATAGCTGTGGTTAAGACGTCATCCTCCGCAAATCAGTTTTGGCAAGGATGATGGCTAAGGGCGGGAGCTGGACTTGTCTTTAGGGCCCTAAGCCATTCAAGTGGCCTTAATCCTCACTCTTATTAGCCTGGTTTTGTGGAAGGTAGATGGACTCACTTTAACAAGACGGAATGAGCTTTCTTTCTGGTCTTTTCTTTTTTGGTCGCAACAACAAAAGTCCTGGGAAATTCCAATTAATTAGTATGCCTTGGGCTGATGAAAGGAATAAAGAGTAAAATTGAAAGAAAAATGTCTAAAGCTTTAAAAGGGGTGGAAGCATGTAGTGCCAATACAGGTTTTAAATACTTGTGTCTGTTTGTATAATTTTCCCAGGGTTTGCCTCTCATTGACATGAAGAGCTAAGGTGGAAAGACAAGTAGAAGGTTCTGTTTGGACCATGATGTAATAACATTTCAGCTTTTAAGTAATCTAAATAGTGAGCTACATGAAGGATGCTGATTGTGTCCTCCTCTAAAAGTCAGTTTAAGTCATAAGAACCACTGTTATTTTATTATTGCATTGCACCTTACTGACCGTATATTTCATAGAACAAGATTGCATGTGAAGATAGTAGTAGAAGTTTCTTGAGAAGTTGTGGTAATCATGCAGTTGGTCTTGTAAGGAGTAATTTCTCAGTTTGGAAAATGTCCTAAACAGCTCTGAGGTATTTTTTTTATGCTGAATTGAGAAAATGCATACCCTGTGTAAGCAAGTAAACCTTTCTAGTAGAAGAGGTGTTCTCTCAGCCATAGGAGTTTCTTTTTATGAGTTGCACTTGGCTTTTGGCCTCTGTAAGTTTTTAACTATTATTGTAATTGATCCTTATGCTTCCATAAGGACATTACTTTCTGACTTTCTGAACTTAAAGACTTTTGACAAAACAGTTACAACTACTGAATCCAGGGTATGTTTGAGCCGAATTCTGTCAAGGTGAAACAACAAGAGATCAGTGTGGGAACTTTTTAATGGTGAAAATAACATGCATCAAAACCATTTTCTTTTTCTTAGCAAAGTGCTTTTGTTTCAGGAAAAAAAATTCTTTCCATTGTGTGTAGAGTGAAATTTGCATAATGGTTTGAGATAGTGCTACTGTAGCAATTCAGACTTTGCTAGTGTCTGTTAGACATACTTGAAATGTATATATTAGTTAACAAGATTATCACTTGAAAAGACAATTGTATTTTTACTGAAAAGTTTTTTGAGGTGATAAAATACATTGATATTTATTGAAGGATAAAACTTTTAAATTGATCTTGAAAGAAATAGTTAAACTAATTAGCTGAGTGTAAAGCCTCTTAGAATACATATGTTACGTGGGCTGTATGCTTGTTATTTCTGCCTGGTTAAACTGACAACTAGGATAACATTCTCATCTTTTAGGAGAAACATCATTAAACAGTATCTGATTTTTAATGTGAGGGAAAAGAGAAAAATGTTTGTACTGCTCAGAAACTCAAGGACAATGCTGTTTTAAAAATCGTCTTCTAGTATTGTTGAACAATTGGCTTTATCTGGGAAACAAAAGTGTACTGAAAGTGATTGCGAGTTACTTAGATTCCTGCTTCCATACTGCAAGAGCCAGTTTCTGCAGTTCTTTACATGTTGACATTTGTCCCCTGTTCTAAATTGGTATCACTATTCAACAGGTTGGCATTTATTTATTTTTTCCTCCTGCTTGTACATTTTGATCTCTTAAAGGAGGAAGGATGCTTTTCTGAGAAACAGTGGGCAAATACCTTAGGTTATATGTAAAGATTTAGAAAGAGAGGCTCACATGGGATTACAGTTTAACATTAAACAAAGCCTTTGTTGTGTGCGTTTTTTTGCTGAACAGGTATCTATTGCTGGATCATGACATGCAACACAGTCTGGCACTGACGTGTTACGGTGCAAAGACAGCCCTGGCCCACGCTGGAGACAGAAAGCAATGTCCTTGCTCCTCCCTCCTCTGCTCAGGACTCCTGCACAGCTGGTGGCAGGTTTTACTAGGGGAGTGTTGTCATAGAGCATTGGAGTTAAGGCAGCCTTAACCTGCTGAGTGTCTGTCCCCTTACTCTTGGTGCTCTGCTGCATTTGCATGTCTAAGCGAGTAAAGAGGATGCAAGTTCTTCCCTTTGCCTAGGGCCTGGAGGAAGGAACGTGTCTGCTTTTATCTTCCCAGTACTCACTGCCCATGCAACCAGGCTGGCAGGAAAAGCATGTATAAGGTTTGCACAAGGAAGGCTGACCCCCACGTTAAATAGTAATCCAGTGAGAAATCAGAAATTACTGTGTGAGCAAGGGGTACATTGCTGTGCTGCCTTGCTTCAATGCATGGAATTATAAAGTCTTTTCAGCAATGAATCTTCATGTGCCCATGGTTACAAATAGCAAAGTTCCTTTGTGGTGTTTTTGAAAACACTAAGAATATTGAGATAACAGAAATGATCTGATCATCTTTTAATTAAAATCGAGGGGAAAAAAAATTAGAAATTAATGGAAAAAATGCCAAGAGTGCATTTCTAAGATGAAGAAAAGCACAAACGTGCAGTAAAGGTTGAACTGTGCTACAAGGTGTTGTTGGAGATGAAGTGTTACAGAGTCCAGAGAATTATTTTTACTAAAGTGTTTTCTTGTTGCCCCTCCATAGTTGGCTGTTCTGCATTGCAGTCAGATGCTATCAAAGTATTCTGACAAAACTGCTGGCATGAATCTGCTTATTTTGCAGTTGAGTTTGAGTGCAACACTGTGTAAAAGGGCAAAGTGTTTCCCTATAGATTTCACTTGAGTCCTATAATTCATAATGTATGAGGAAATTTTAACGATATTATTGTTTGGTTTGCTTCTCAAGTAAAGCTACTTGTAAGTCAGTTAAAACTGCAGTCTATGCTCTCTCACACACACAGTTGTATCCTCTGTGTTCATTTAGGTCAGATTCAAACAGTAATTGCCCAGTGGCACTGGAACTGGAAGGTATTATCTCTTATTCTAGTATAATTGTCTTTTGTTCTTTCAAATATATTCTTTTGTATATTTCCGTTTTGATTAGAAAAATAATTTGCTTTCTGTGCGTATTGTAACGGTATTTTAAGAAGCTGGCCAATACTGAAATTTAAAACCTGAAATTTGTAGGAGTTTTTTCATCTGATATTCATCATTAGATTAATATATTACATTGCTAGTACAGTTTCTCTGGATTCATGCCAGTTATTTCAGTGGGAGACTTGCACAATGTATTGAAATTGTAGAAATACAAACTAAATGGCCAGGCTGTTTTATAAATAGAAATTTACCAGAAGCTGGTATAAGTTAGTAATACTATAGAGAACTGATTGTATAAACCAGAGGTGTAAAGCTGTATGTCTTCTGCAATAGAAGAGCACATACTGTATTATCCTAACAAGGACGAAAGCAGAAGTCATCTAATGTCACTGATAACAAACAAGGAGTTACCCATTGCATTTGTATTTTAGTTCAGTTAAATATTAACTTGTCTGTGCACTAGTTAACCAATAACTTCTTACTTTTTATGCAAAATAAGAAAACAAAGTAGCTTTCAAAATAGCTTTTTAATAAGTGAGAGGTCTTCCTGATGTAAATAAAACTGATTAAAAATTAGTAAGAGTTATTAGGAATGTCTGTAGATCTAATTGAAAATCTTTTACTCTGCATGTTTCCTTCTTGAAGTTTCCTGAACCTGACTGTTTCATAATATATTCTTCGTTTAGTCATTACAAGACCATTGTTTTCATTTGTCTAAATTTAGTGGTTAAAATGTTCCATAGAAGTAGGTGATCTCATTGCTGTCTGCTTTAAACCAGCTAAGTTAATCACCTGTGAGGTATTGTTTTCACCGGTCTGATCTGGATAATTTTTTACCTTGGTTCCAGTTGAAGGGAGACATTGTTTTTCATTGTGTTTTGTCAGTCACTTTTGTCTCACTGTAGAGTTTCTGAAAGTACATGCTTGATGACTTTATACAATGAATTGCAAATAGTGTTGGAAATTAGTACAAGCTAGTTTACCAAGTGCACTCTGATAGTGAAGAAACTGCCAGTCCAAGATTCAAAGCATGGAGAATCTATAAAGTGCATGCATAGTATTTTCTCATAATTCAATGTGGTCATATAATTCTGTTAGGTGTATTTCCTCCAGATTATTTTTCTGGATTGTAAAGATTAAGGCTCTGCAAACAGTTATGAACATGGGAATTGCCAATACTAGTCAGTTAATGGTCTGTCTAAATCACTGTTCAGACTGGACACTGCCAGAGGATTTGGAGGAGATGCATTGCTAATAAGGCATTGCTAAATGTTAATGTTAAGAAAACCATAAGCTATGATCATAACTGTGAAGTTAAAACAATGAGGTTTTAGAATCTCAGTTTCATAATTTTCTATCTAATGAATAATAAATAAATAAAAATCCTTGATTTTTTTATTTTATTTTTTTAAGAAAATCAACGTGAAGAATCATGGTTTCACAAACTTCTAGTGTCTATGTGGTGTAGTGTAGTTGAGAAACTACCATATTTCATAAGACTTGTAATAAAAATGATAATTCAGCAACTTTTTATGTCATAGTTTAATAATTTACTTGTACCCTGAAAAATTCCAGATTGCATGCCATTAAAAAATTGCTCATACTTACTGCAATTTTGATTGAATTTTAGTGTATTCACCTAGAAACCTCAAGGCTTCCCAAAAAGACTTGAGCTCAGGGGGTGGTACCAGTTTGAAGAAGCCCAGATTCCCAAATAGGCAAAGATTTTTTCTATGATCATATGCATATAGAAGCAAGTGACAATCTTCCCTCTGTTCTGGTTTTTTCCCCTTTAAAGCTCCAAGTTAACACCCTTAAAGACAGTTTCAAGGGGTCTGATATTCACTGCCTTGCAACTGGTGTCTTTGTCTACATAGCTGTCGTGCAATGGTGCCTCTTAGCTGAATGTAGAAACAATAGGAAAGTGGCCGTTTAGTTTAAGGACAAAGGGACAAGTGCTAGCTCTCTAGCAGTCATCAAAACTATGACTAAAATTGCTGCAGGGGAAGCCTGAGAAGTTTGGCAGGCTCAAGGCATGAGGGATTGGGATATTTCTCTCTGGAAACAAGTCTTCTATGCAAACACTTGAGTTTGTTCAGTCAGTCGCTGCTGTGAAGCCTCTCCAGCTAGGGTGTCAATAGCCCTGCAGATATGGTGACACACAATAAATATGCACATGGTAGCTGGGGGCTGCAACATCCAGAAGATTAACCGTGTTGTGAAAAAAGACCAAATTTGGTTTGAAAAGGCCTGTCTGTCTTATATCTCATCTACATGAAGAATACATTGATGCTTTTTTGGCTGTGCCCTTTCTCCCCATTTTGGTGAATACAGAGTCCACACAAACAAGACTGGAAGCCAATTACAAGGAAAGCACTAGAACTGGCCATTTCCAATGCTTTATATGTATACATTTTCTGTGTACTCAGCACAGAAAATCCCCTAAGGAAATTGACTTTTCCTCTTTTGTTGCAATTCTCTTATTTCTAATTGTTGCTCTAGCAGTAACAAAAGGACAGGTTTTCAGACAGTTTTAGTAACTTTCATACTGATTGGTTCAGTGACCACAGAATTTATTAACCTAAGAGATATTTGATCTAGTGTTATGTATTTGTTATGTACATAGTGTGCTTCAGAACGCCAAACAATTACAATGGGTTTTGCTGTTACATGTTTTTGTTGATTATGATTTATATGTGGGAAACATAGTTGGCAATTTCAAAGGTTGGGTGAAGTAGTTTCATTTTGTAACTGAGCTGTTTGGCAGATTTAACAAGTTACTGCTCTTGACTTGGAGAAGTAGACAAAGAAATTGGTTGGTTTTCAATCAACACCTGGTAAAAGAAAATGTGCTTGTATGGAAATAATTTCATATTGGGCTCTGCCTCAAAAAAGTTTGAGAGCGATATAAATAAAGACAATCCCACTGCAAGTTCTCTGTATCTGGATTTAAATAGTTGTATTTTTATGTATTCTTTGAATGTTCTTCAGAAGATTGCAGTGAAATATTTCTGCATTTCAAGGTTGAGTGAAGCTTAGCTATTAACCAGCCATAGAAAACAAACAGGGAAGATAGGTAAGCTAATGAATGAGGAAGTGAATGAAATAAAATATTTCTATTAAATATTTTTACTGCTTATACTTTTTAACTATTAGTGTAAGTTATTGATAAAGAGCAGTTTTCATTGAGCAGCTTTTCATTACTGTAAAAAGGGGAATATAACCCCTATTTTTAAAAAGGGGAAAGCAGAAGAACTGGGAAGCTATAGACCAGTAAGTCTCACCTCTGTACCAGGCAAGATAATGGTGCAGATTCTCCTGGAAGCTGAGGCACATGAAAAGCAAAGAGGTGAGTGGTAATAACCAACATGACTTCAGCAGTAGCAAGTCATGCCTGACAAATTTGGTGGCCTTCTATGATGGGGCCACAGAATTTGTAGATAGGGACAGAGCAACTGATACCATCTACCTGGACTTATGCAAAGTGTTTGACACTGTCCCACATGACATCCTTGTCTCTAAATTAGAGAGTCATGGATTTGATGGATGGACCTCTCGCTGGATGGTCGCATGGAGTTGTGGTCAGTGGCTCATTGCCCACGTGGAGGCCAGTGAGGAGTGGTGTCCCTCAGGGGTCAGTGCTGGGGCCAGTGCTGGTGAACATCTTTGTTGGCAACATGGACACAGTGGGATTGAGTGCACCCTCAGCAAGTTAACTGACCACACCAAGCTGTGTGGGGCAGTCAACATGCTGGAGGGAAGGGATGTGCCATCCAGAGGGACCTTGACAGGCTTGAGAGGTGGAACAATGCAAACCTCATGAAGTTTAACAAAATGAAGTGCAAAGTCCTACATCTGGGCCGTGGCAATCCCAGGCACACCTACAGGCTGGGTGGGGAAGTAATTGAGAGCAGCACTGGTGAGAAAGACTTGGGTGTGATGGTAGGTGGGAAACTCACGATGAGCCAACAGTGTGCACTAGCAGCCCAGAAAGCCAATCAAATCCTGGGCTGCATCAAAAGGAGTGTGGCCAGCAGGTTGAAGCATGTGATTCTTCCCCTCTACTCTTCTCTCATGAGACCCCATCTGGAATACTGCGGGCAGTTCTGGTGTCCTCAGCGTAAGAAGGACATGGAACTGTTGTTGATAATTTGAAGTTGATAAGAGGACGGGAGCATCTCTCCTACAAAGACAGGCTGAGGAAGCTGGGGCTGTTCAGCCTGGAGAAGAGACTGTTGTGTGGAGACGTCATAGTAGCCTGTCAGTATCTGATGGGGCCTACCGGGAAGCCGGAGAGCGACTCTTTGTCTCGCAGCGAAGGGGTAATGGGTTCAAATTGAAGGAGGGGAAGTTTAGGTTAGTTATTAGAAAAAGGTTTTTTACTATGAGGGGGGTATGACACTGGTACAGGTTGACCAGGGAGGTGGTGGCTGCCCCAACCCTGACAGTGTTCAAGACCAGGCTGGATGAAGCCTTGAGCAACCTGGTCTAGTGAGGAAGTGTCCCTGCCCATGGCAGGGAGGACTGGGACTAGATGATCTGTAAGGTCCATTCCAACCCCTAGAATTCTGATCCTGTGATTTATATGTGATATGTTTAGTTGGAATAAAAGACCTGCTAATCAGCTATAACTCTTCCTGTGAACTACCTCAGGTCTAATTCCACCTCCTAAGGTAATGTTGCCTTTATTGAACTGTCTCCTGACTTCTAATTTCATACATAAGAAAATAAATTACTTCTCTTGCTCATTTAAAATATTGGGTTCATGTATCTTTCTTAAAATCTGCAGTGTCATTCAAAACTCACTGATGTCCTCCAGGCAATTTCCCATTTATGTCAGCAGATGTTGATTCAATACATCAGCCTTTCACTGTCCTGAAATTTTCAGGCTTTGTGTCAATGATACAGGAAACCTGGGCTGAGGGCTCTTCTTGCAGTATGGGTATAGGATGCCAAATGCTGATGTTGTACATAGTAATTCAGACCAAATTTATCCAGCACTTTCTGACAGCTTGCCTTTTAGCAGCAGGCTCATGCCAGGGCAGATGTCCATGTTGCACCCATTTAACTTTATGCTAGACCAGATGTGGTCTGTATTTTTGCAGCTGTCTTGAAGTCAGCATTGCCTTCCCATCTTCTGCTCAGATTTAGCTCAGCATAGGTGGGATTATATCCTCTTGCCTGATTCAGATAAAATTAGTACTGTTCATTGACCTGCAGGGCACAGACTAGGTATTAGTGATGGTCTTTTGAGACATTTATGCCTATATGAAGCAGTGGATAAAATATTATGACTTTACTTTTCAAAGCAGCAGTCTTTTACTTTGCAGTCTCTTTCAGTGGAGGGAGATGATGGTTTCTTCTTTCATAATTCCTCCCCACCACCACCTTTTAAGTGGAAGAATTGTTATTTTTCCTCTTAATATCAAATGTTTACAAATGGTAACACAAACAAAACTTTTTCCTTCCCCTTTTGCATCAGAGAAATGCCCAGGCAAATATTTAGGTGGACCAGAGTCTTGTATTACTTTTGTCTGTCATTCAAGTAATACAATCTCTCCCAAGTACTCCATTTCTCATATTTTCCTTTCAGTGACCGGTTACTAAGCCATCTTTAGTCATCATTCTTACCCTAACACAACAAATTCTCTTAGCTGCTCTTAGCATCCCTGAGGTGCTGTTTATGCATATAGAATATAATAATGGGCCCTGTAATCTGAAAAGGAAACCATGATGCATTGAGGATGCAGGATTCTGTATTTAACAGTACTGCTTTGACACTACTCCCTTCTCTGGTTTTGCTGTTGGGACTTGTTTTTTCTTACATGTAAGTTCTAAGAAGCTGGGTGTTAATCATGAATAAATAGTAATTTCACTGTATGGTTGCAAATCGTTATTTGAACTGATAGAGGACCTTTCCCTAATGGAGATCTGACAAATGCACAGCCCTTAATTTGCTGGATGTTACACAGTAGATACTATTGTTGCCATTGAAATTTGTTAAAAGTAGGTTTTAAGTGAAGGGCATTATGGTGTTATTCAGGAAAGGATGAGAATATATTTGGTACATTTTTGTGGTAGAACTGCTTTTCTCAATGCTAAATAATAGTTTTACACCATATTAAGTAGTCAATATATAGAGACTCTCCAAGCATTACAACTGTATTTCAGTGTCAAAACCACTTGGATTTCTTATACTATTATAGCATGCTTCTCTGTCTTTTATATCCTGTGGTGCAGAAAGTCTACAAACTAAAGACACATTTCTAAAAACTAGCTGACTGAACATATGTAATATACACACACATATAGACATATTATGTAGTATTATGTAATTTTTAAAATGTGAATGTGGCATGTAAATTTTTTTTACTTCACCCCATCCAACCTTTTGCTAAAAGGATTAGTGTTCATATTATTCCAGGGGCAACTTACACTTTTTGCCTCGTATTTACTGGCTGATTCTATTTATTACTCTATAACATTATAAAATCAATTACTGAGTAGCACACTGACTCAACTTTAGTGAGTTCAAAATGCAAAGTGCTTCACAGGAAAGAAATTAAAATGCCATCTCTTCTTCTTTTGATTTAATTGAACATTTCTACTGGGAACAGACAATAATCCTACAAGAGCCTAAATTCTTTGTTCTGATATCCACAGTGGAGTTGAGTGCAGTACAAAGAATTCTCCTTACGTGTTTGTCCTTGTAACTATTTGATCTGGAGGAGACTGAAGGATTTGGATTTTCTTCCTTTGATTGTGAGGGCCATAAATGCCTTAATGTACTTCTTTCTGAAGTTTGCGACTCATTTGAACAACCTGACAAAAACTTGTATGAGTTGTACAACCATGTCAAAAGTAGATTTCACTTAGAAAAATGATTTACATTGAAGTACTTTTCACTATTTGTCCTGATGTTGCTATCCTGCTTTGTGGAGTATTCTGAACTCAGGAAAGTGGCTAGAAATGTGAATCACCTAATTACTACTTTCCAGCTGTGAGGAGAATTTCCTAGCTATCCAACAACTTCCATATTATGACCTACAGTATAACTTTTTCATCTCACTCTGTTTTAATTGAAAAGAATCTTGTAAACCACCATCTGTCACCTAAATCAGAATGCAAAGTACACGGAGCATCTTGTAGGTATGTCCCACTTGTCAGCTGCTTTTTTTGTGCTACTGTGTAATAGCATCAGTTCGAGTCATGGCAGCAGTGATTAAGACCAGATTGTGGTCTTTTAAAGAAAGTCAGAATGCTTCCCTGTTTGATTCAGCTCAGATTCCTCTCCCTAGGCCTGTGAAGAATGCTGGGTTCCAGCTGTAGCTCTCACTTGCTGGGGAAACTGCAGCCACAGTTGCAGTTTGTGTGCATATCTGCAGTCCTCTTGCTTTTTGGATGGCTAATGGTAGGAATGATGGAAAGACTTTCAACAGCTTTGGAGCTATGGGGTTTGGTAGGATTCAGGGCATGGTGATGTTCCTGCAGACTCCTTGGGTTCTCTCTTGCCTTCTTCAGAGAGAGGTGCGCTTAAAACTTGCCTGTCCCTCACTGAGGGCTGCGCTTTCACACCGTGCTTATTCTGATGTTTATCTGTGATGTTTTGTCTTTAGTTTATGTACTTCAGCACATGCTTTACACATGCATAATTTATTAATTCTCCTGCAGAATATTGCTTATTGTGTTTGGAGAAGTTTGCAAAATTCTTGTATTAGTCCCCTCTTTTGTCCTCATCTAAAGATTCCCATCACTTTCCCAAATTTGCAGTGACGTGAGTTCTGTGGCCTCATCATGGGTTCATGGGAGATGAATAATAACCTGCCTTGTTTATTTTGTAGGAGGTCTTGGTTATGGACACCAGTGCAAGTCCATTGGAAAAGGCAGCTGCAACAATGCAATAGTCACTGGCAGTCCCATGACAGTTGAACAGCTGGGACCTGTTTCACCTTCTGCTAATCAGGTTTCAACAGCATGCAAACAGATCAGCACTAGCTCGCAGAGGTCTATGGATGCTTCCAGCCTGAGTGCTTCTCCATCAGATACAAGGTCCTGAGTTGCTTTTTTCTGTTCAGTACTTTTAAAAGAGGGGGATTTCATTCTACTGTAATTTAAATGCAACCTTTCTAATTATTAAAATGGCCTAAATCATGCTCTGTTATGTCATGGGAAACTTAATTCCATGCAATTTAATTCACATCAGCTCTAATCATAGTGTTTGGATCACTCAGATGATGGGTGAAATTTGGCCATACAAAATCTATATTTGATAGGACTTTTTGGTTAGATAAAGACCTTTATAGTCATGTAACTAGACTTTAGTGCTAAGGATAGGAAATACTATGGAGGATGAAAGCAGAAATAATACACATATTACATCCTTAGCAGGAAGGAGCTGTTTTAAGCTTGTGCTAGGAGTGCTGTGTTAGTGCCTGTCAAGTAACATTAAGGTCAGGCTAAAAAACTTAAATGCTCTGCTAACTTTTGCTTTCAAATTGTTTGTTTATATAATTAAGTTAATCAGATCAATTGTTCCCTGTCTACACTGAGCCAGCAGTTAACTTTGTCCATGTTAGAACTGTGTCCCTGGAAACTTCTTAATTTTCCTTGTTGTAGTGAACAGTTTAATGAAAACTATAGTCTCTCCTTGTAAATGTTGCCTTTTTATATCACAAAACCCCAGATAAATATTTATTAACTGATCTTAAATGCTTAAATTTTGAGATCATGGCTATGAATATTGTCAACAAACAGGAATGAAGGGAAAACAGTTATTTGACAACCTCCACACAAATACATTAGGCATATCCCTGGATTTTTGTTAAACATACAGTGAGAAAACATTCTGGTGTGATTTTTCAGAAGCTACATTCCCCATTGCCTACTGAGTTGTAATATAGCTTCATATTTACAAGAAGCCACGAGAGCCTTTATTCCCAAAACAATTTACATTTTACTGTATCACTTTATTATGAGCCAGGGAACATTCTTGAAATAATTAACATTGCTATTATGTAGCTTGCTTTATTCTAAGGTATTTTTTTAACATTTATGTCACTTCATTTGTGAAGACTGAGCCCCCCAGGAAAATTTGCAAAATTAATTATGCTTTCTATGTAAACATGTCAGGGAAAACAATTCAGTGCTAAGATGATGACAAATGACAACTCCAAAGACATGCCTTCGAGTTGGAACAAAACTGATGCTAGAAAAATATAATTAAGTTTTTGTTACTCACTTATTAAGATTTTGGTGTGTCTGTATGGTTCCAAACAGTGTTATTTTGATGTGGATGTGTGGTTGGGTGTACTGTGTCAGTACTGAGTTATACATTTTTTGGTTTTATTTAAAAGAAACATTTACTAAGCATAAACTGAAGTTGGAACTCTGGCAGAAACAAGCCTCTAATGTCCTTAGAGTGTCTTTTAATGATTTATTACTGAAGATGTTATAAGTTTGTCACACAAAGAATGTCCATTGCAGCAATTTTGACCTCAAATTGACTATTTTGTAGGACGAAAACAAGTTTAAGTCAGATTTTAATTCACAGGTTGTTGAAGCACTTTGGGATGGGATTTTTTGTTTGTTTGTGTGCTTTTTGGGTCTCTCTTTGGGGGTTTTGTTTGGTTTTTTACTTGTGTGTTTCTGGGTTGGGTGTTTTCGTTGTTTTTGTTTTTCTTATTCTTTTTCGTTAAATTTCTTCTACAGTAAACTGCTTTTGCCTAAACTAAGTTGACTCCTTGATCCTTCCTAAGCAGAGTGCCTTCTCTGGATTGTATCTCTTAGGCACCATGAATCATGTTCCTGCAGCTCAGTCCAAACCAGATTAGTTGCTGAATTGACCCAAACCAAAGTGAATTGTTTTGATTTTTACTAATGCAAGAAAGAAAAAAGTTGGCAAAATTGGAGTTTTGCTACAGATAGCATCAGGTTCTGGTATATAGACTATGAGGTATAAAACCTTCCCCATCATTTTTTTTAGTTTCTCCAGGACTTTTTCAGAGTATTCAGTTGTGCTGCTTGAAGCATAATGCTGCCATTTGCTTTGATGCAAGTCAGAAAAGGACCTAGAAAAGATCGAAAGGCTCTTACCTCATAAAACAGAGGACAGTGAAAAGAGAGAAAAGCGTACTTTTCACTCTTCCATGGTTATGTTTATGATTCTGGGTTATACTTTGACACTGTGACCTCGGAACACAGAGGAAGAATAGAAAGTAATTGCAAGTAATCTCTTGTAAATGTTGATGAAATATCTGGTCCAGACTCAAGCTGGTTTAGATTACAATAAACAGACATAACAATTAATACCATCTGAGAATCTGACACTCGAGTAGTCATGGCCCTTCATTTTCATATTAGGTATATTTATTTTCCCCCAGAAAACTACTTAGTCACAGTGTGGGCTGAGTTTTAAATAAATCTTCCTTTTTTGAGGGATTGGAATCTTTGTTACTTTTGAATTTAGATACTGAAGTGGGAACCAAACTTCTTCAGATTATCTGGCTCTTACTGTATACTTGAAATTCTGGGCCAACTTTTTATTTTTGTCCTGTTATGAGACTTTTAAAACACAATTTTCCTTCATATTCACTGGTGGGTATGTCCTTTTGTGTTAGGCATTAGTAGCTTTTTTAATTACACTGGTCCTACTATGCCTCTGATTAAAATTCTTGTCAGTACAAAAATAGATTTGTTGTATATTGAAGCTTGATTTCTTTTTCCCTATTCATAAAAGAGAAAATAAAAATTTAAATAAACAAACTGGCAATGTTGTATCCTTTTATTTTCTAGCTATAGATACATATATATAGCCTAGCATGGAAAAATCCATGCTCCGTTGGAGACTGTGGATCTGTATTTGGGGTCACAGCATACTAACATGATTTAATCGCCTTATAATGAACTGTGCTTTCACAAAGTCCATTGATAATAGACCCAACAGCCTAAATCAAATTTTTCACAAATAATTATCCATTTTAATCTAAATTGTATGCGAGATTGGCCTGATAGAGAAATCTTATGTTTCTCATTTCTCTCAATGCAAATTGTAGTCACTGTATTAATCATGCTTCTCATCAGTGCTCTGTTTTGAAAGTGCCATTTAAACCCTGATGGAGGAACATAAGGTCCATAACAGTACCCTGCCCTAGCATTCAATCTGAACAGGTTGTTTCTTATTTTGATACAGCAAATCAACCATCCATTACAAAGCAAGTATCTTGCGCCAAGGAGCATTTACCCATCACTCCCATTGGTCACCACAGGAAGGCTTGGTGTTATTTAAAGCTACATTTTTCCTGTTTGTGAGCTATCTCATTGTAGACATAGCACCTTTAAACTGCTTCCACTCTCCCTCGGCCTGTGCCAAGCTTCACCTCCTATGTCCTTGATCCATCACTGAAATTCCATGCTTCTTCAAAGCTGCATTGTAAGAATAATAAAATCAAGAATTAACCCCAAACCTAATACCCAGAAGCATCTATGCCTGTGAAAGTGTCAGGCTTATCTGGATACATATCTGATTCTTCCTAATGTTAGAGCCCCTTAAAAATCAAAACTGTTTGGCAGGAAAGCCAAGTCTGGCTGGATATGAACTGGCAAATATAAAGACTTGTCCTTTACCCAGCATTTGCAACCATGAATCAGGGGCCATGATGTCCTTGTATTCCCTTTTTACACCTTTCTGTAGAAAATAATATTTTTAAGGGCTTATGAGTTGGAGTTTTGTGCTGGTTTGAGCTGAAGTAGAGTTACCTTTCTTCACAGCGGCTAGTATGGGGCTATGTTTGGGTTTTGTGCAGAACACAGAGTTGATAATGCAGAGATGTTTTTGTTGTTGCTGAGCAGAGCTTACACATAGTCAAATCCTTTGCTGCTTTCCATACTGCCACACTGGTAAGGAAGTTGGGAGTGCATGGGAGATTGGGAGGAGACACTACTTCAGCTCAAACCAGCATAGGTTTTTTAAGCTACCCATAAGTATTTGCAACAAAAAGAACTTTCATAGTATCTTTGTGAAAAAACAGTGAAAACAGCAAGATTACACTTGTGAAAAATTTTGATTGCTGACTTAGAGGCAGATAGGTCATCAAACTACAACTAAATAAACCCCTTCAGCCAGTTCTTCTACATTACTCATTTATTTTGTTTGTTCTGTAAAGTTAGATATTATCTGTATTTATAAACTTGGCATATAAAACTTTTGTAGGGAATAGTATTTGTATGCATTACAATTGGCAAACTCATTCAAGTTAAATATTTATTCTTTATTAATCAACTTCCTTTCCATTCTTTTCAAGCAAAAATAATAGATGACTCAAATCAATATGAGTTTCATACAAGGCAGGAACATAATGCTTTGGCTTCAAAAGACCAAACCTATCTACACCACAATTGATGAAAACACTTGCATTGATTTCTGCAGTGATGTATCAAGAATCTTTACAGCAACTTTTCCTCAAAGTCTTGAAGTTTTAAAGTCGTTTTCCTAAGTGACCTTGTTACATATATACTGTCTGTGTACGCCTACTGGTACATTAACTGAGTATGCGAAAGCTGAGTGCCTAAAATTAGGGCGAGCTTTTTTCACATGTAGCCTTTCCTTAATTTCAAGTGTGTATATTAAGGTAGAAGCAGGACTGCTGAACTGTCTAACTGCTTACCTACTTTATCATGCTTTTATTTCAGGTCGCTCTTGTCATATGAGTCTGCGACATTAAGCTTGTCAGAAGGTCAGTCCACTTTAAGTGTTAAACAAGAGTGCTCGCATAGGTACAGGACACTTCCTTCTGTTCCTCCTGACCAAGGTTTACAAAATGGGATCGAGCTGGGGGACTTACTAAATTTTTCACCTGAACTATCTGTGTCCAGTAACTGCGTCTCTAACTCATCACCATCCTATTTATATGACATGGAAAATAAGCATTCCCCTTATTCTAGTCCTCATCATCGCTCAGTCCGGTCTCAGTCAGCTCGCTCCAAAAAGAGAACACTCTCTCTATCTCCTCTCTCTGATGGCATTGGTATTGATTTCAATACAATCATCCGTACATCCCCAACCTCTCTAGTGGCCTACATAAACAGCTCCAGGGCATCACCAGCAAATGTCTCCCCACAGCCTGAAGTCTATGGACATTTTTTGGGAGTGCGAGGAAGCTGTATACCCCAAAATTGCCCTAGTCCAACTGCCCAGAAAGGTCTCCTCATGGCAAATGGCAACTTCACCTTCCCAGGCTACATTGAGAATGGGGTTGGTGAGTACCAGAGGATGCAGCAGCTGGAGCAAAACAGCTTGCAGATGGCTGCCACAAGTAATATGGTGATTCAGCAGGTCGTGCCACCCACAGACTACCAGGCAGTGGGAGTCCTGAAAAATGAACAGCTTGATGACTTCTCCGGCCCTACAGTT
>NW_008654391.1:0-34683 GCF_000695815.1 Acanthisitta chloris | reverse complement strand
TGCCACCGCCACCTCCTCCACAAGGGCCACCTCCACCGTACCATGCTCATCAGCACAGGCCTCCACACAGCCTACCCAGCCACATTCACCCTCTGCCCGTGCCTCCTTCTGCCCCAGGCTCCCTGCTTGATGAAGATGGTGAGCTAGATGATTTCAATGGCAAGCATGGCTGTCGCTGGGTTGACTGTGGTGCTCTGTATGACCAGCAAGAGGAACTTGTGCGGCACATAGAGAAGATCCATATAGACCAGAGGAAGGGAGAGGACTTCACTTGCTTCTGGTCAGGATGCCCTCGAAGGTACAAGCCATTTAATGCCCGTTATAAACTGCTGATTCACATGAGAGTCCACTCAGGAGAGAAGCCAAACAAATGCACAGTAAGTCTGAATCCTATCTTTCTTACCAATCAAAGGCTCTCTATTGCTCAGGAAAATATAGAGAAGTAATTCTCTCTTAGTTTTTCCTATTTAATGGTGTAGTTTTTAAACTAGTCTGTGAGGATGAATAGCTGCTCCATCTTTCCACCTAGATAGAAAGGAAAGGTGTTCTTTAAACTGAACCTTACCAACAGAGAGGATTACACAAAATGTTACTTTCTAAATTTATAAACTTTTACTCTAGACCGCAAATGTGACATGATAGACCTTCATAAAGCAAAACATAAGTGCCATCTGTACTTAAGTACCTGCATGAAGGATGCATGCATAAAGATGCTGTTGAACAAATGGCATAATTTACCCTGAAATATTCCTGCATCGTGTTACACCTTTTTGACATGAGGAATTTTCAGGATCTTTTGTACCATGAGAAACTGAGAAGAGCTGGGCATTTTTTAAGGCAGTTTGTTTTATTGCTAATAAAAAACAGACCCACAGCACTGTTTCCATGAATACAGTAAGAATAAAGCACATACTGATTTTTCTGTTCACAGATTCTAGCAGTGAGCATTCAACCCCCAAAGTCATGTTTTTCTTGCTGTTTTTCTTATGGGCACTGCTAATCAGTCTCATACATAGGTAATCACATGGGGTAACAATCTAGCAGTTAGGAATCAGTTTATGCTTAATCTCTAGTGTACTGTCTGTAATCTCTGTAATTCAGATTCTTGATTTGCCTTACATATGGTCTGTATTTTGGATGACAATAAGCTTACCCTTACTAAGTGCTTATTTAGTGTCAGCCAAAAGCAACCTCACGGGTACTGTTTTGAGTCCTCAGCATAACCTAACAAAATGATGAATATATGATTTCTAGGAATAGCTGCTGATTATTATTCACTTGAAAAATACCCCCATATATGTTTACATGTTGTGAAATATAAATTGGTGCTTGGAGTCAATTCCAGTGTGTGCCTTGTTGAATAACTTTTTAATCCATGATGTAGATATTTACTTGTACAGTAAATAGAGAAAGTGTTTTTCTTTCACTTCTGTTTCTTAAAAAAGCCAGTTTTCTTCAGGGAGCATGGATATCTTCCCAAATTTGTTACACCAGAGCCTATACTCAGGCTCTTTGCTCTCTGCATATTTTTTTAAATTCCATAGTATTCTTTCTCTGCTCTCCAGATTTTCTGGACCAGAGTTTATCCTTAATTTCCATTCTTCCTCAGGGATTTCTTGACAGCTTTGAGGGGAGAGGGAGAATGATAAAAAGAAGAGTTATAATGAGTCAAGAACTTTATTTTTCAAGGGAATATCACATGGAATAAAACAGATGAGAACAGACATCAGGAGATGACTGAGGACAAACAGTATGAAGAAAGAGGGCAGGAGTGGTGAAAGAGCACTGAAAGAGAGTAAATCCAAGTACCCAGGGTTTTTCTAGTAGGAGAATTATGATGACGTACCCAGAAAGACTGGGGAAAACATTGTGTTGGTAGCACTCTATACTCTCTGCTCTGCCTGTTCAGGAAGGGTACTTATAGTGATCTTCTCATGATTATAAGGCTTCCTTGAGGAGTCCTTAGCTTTGAAGGAATCATCATTCACTGATGCTACATAATGTTTAAGTGGATAAGGTACTACATATCATAAAGTTTTTTAGATTACTAAGCTGAAACTAAAGTGCATGCTAAGTCATGCTGTGTCAGAAAAAGAATTTCCAAGTGTCTATATTAGCTTCTCAAAGAGTAATTGCTTTTATAAACATTTAAAAGTGTGATTAATTTTACTGAACTTAAGCAAATATTGCTGGATAGCACAAAGAAGTTTGCATATTAGCAGCAGTAGCCACATACTTTCCTTGCTTTCACATTTAGAATTGTGGTGAAGTGTAGAAATATTTAGGGTGATATGATAACCCTCATAATGTGGGTGTAAATCTGGAACACAGACTCCCTTTCTGGAGTCAAGCATGCAGAAATGGCATTCTTTAGTAGGTCTGAGTGAAACAGCTTGCTGCTTTCTTCCTTTACCATTTCAATTCACAAAAGGGTGTGAATTTGGGAAAATGTATTTGGCTTTCTTATGCCCAGCAGCCTTGGTCTGGAAGTCCCTTTATATATTTAGGAAACAGTACTTCAGCCAGACATCATGCCTTTCTCACCGAGCAGTGAAATTTGCAATCATATCAATACAATTTAAGGTTTTAAACCATGATTTCAAGTGGGACAGTAGAGAGAACATTTTGGGTAAGATGATCAGGAAGTATGATTTCCGTAATTAACAAAAAATTGTGCAAAGAAATTCAAAACTTTTCACTGAGCCTGCATGAATTTATGCTTTTAAGTGCAAAATCAAAACAATCCATTTCCAATCTTTCTATGTCCACTTAGGGTCTTTCCATCTTTTTTTTTTCTGGCTCTACATGTAGGTTGCCTCTTTCTCATTTATTATTATAAATTATAGTAAAGGAGTATCCTATGTCCACTGCAATTTGCAGACTGATAAGAGGCAGTCTAGTAGACCAAGCAGGAAAGGGAAAGGAAAAATACCAAATACACATTTATTATGTGGGAAAAAAAACCCCAGAGCTACTGTAGAGAACATAGCAGAAGTAATAAGTCTTTGGGAGGAACTATCTTAATGTAATATAGTACGACATCGTGTAATCCAAGGCAGGCAGTTACACCGGTCGCCTTCGTGACATCACACACTAGTACTTGTGTACACGTTGCATGTGTTGGTGGTTCCTAACAATTTGCAAGAGACTATCTTCTCATTCAGTATATATTGCAATGGGTTCTAGTCAGTTTTTTTATCCTACAGTACTTGTTTCAGTGCACCTGAATATTGAAAGTCTGTTATTATATACCGTGCTGTTTATCCCAGTGGATTGCTGTGATAGTTTAGTGAGCTTTACATCAGCAAGCTTTACAAAGTTTCAGTAATACAAGGTCAAAGTTACTTCTAAATTGTGTTGTTGTAACGCTAATAGAGATAACGTGGAATCGGATGTATAACTAATTATAAGCAGATCTTCATAAAATCATTTTCTTCTTCTCCATTATTGTTCTGTGGTGATGAAGCCATATAGTTGAGAAGAGACTTGAAGAAACAGCTAGGACCACAGCACTTGGTATGCTTATAGTTCAAACCAGAGTCAAGTGAGTACTCCTCTGACCTCAGCATTTGTTTTGGTACATCTGAACTATTATCTATTTATCTAGGCAACAAACATTTGAAGTGATAAACTATAGCTACAAGCAATACTCTAGTCATTAGTTCCTGCTCGTTCTGGATGAGCAGTCATCTTCGATTCTGAAAGATAAAAGTGCTGTAGGGTGAGTATTAATCAGATAGCAGCACACCTTAAAACATGTGACAATCAGGATAAACAGATCCAAACTTAAAGACAAGCATGCTTAAGGTCAAAAACTCAGAATGTACTTGTCCCTTCTGTACAAAGGTAACAAGGGTGACGTGGAAAATACATGCATAAGAACCCTGACAGATTTGTTTCATACTGTTGTTTTTCTGTGAAATGGGCTCTTTGCTGCTGAAGCTCCATGTTCATATTAGGTCTTGACAATTTGATCCGATCTACTTTCTCTGTGTAGTGGAAAGTAATAGTGTATTTTTCATTCCTGTCCATTTGCAGAAGATTGGTGATTGTTCCAAACAACAACTAAAATAACCTTTAATTTTAAAAAGCATGAATTTTATGGAATCCTGCATTTTGTTTTATCTAAGTCGGTGACTATACTTGGCCTTGCTTTATTAGATGGAAATCTGTGAAGTTGAAGAGTACCTGCATGCTAGAAGCTGACTTGTTTGGAGTAGAAATTAATAGCTGTTAAAATCTACTGGGTCCCTTACAGTTCATTAAAACATCTTTCAGGTTCTATTCCAATTTATTTCACCTGGAAAGCATTCTTCTTTTCAGTGACCTGGTTTAATGACTAAAAATAGATTATTAATGGAATGTTAATATATATGCTGTGTCTATTCCTAAACTACTTTATATGAAGTAGGTGTGGCATGTTCAAATGTGTTGTAATTATCTATTAATCTATACATTATCTTGTACTTTGTAAGAATAAGTTAATGCCGAAATGGTTGAATGAAAAGCCGGTAGTTACCACACAATGGTATCTGAAGTTCCCTCAGAATGCCTTTGGATTAGAAAAAAAAGGAGAATTCCCAGTAGCTGTGGAAACTTCACAGTAGCAATTGGCAAATCCTGACCTGTTTTTTCTCTTTGTCTCTACTTGTGATCTTATTTTCTACACAGGTTCCCTTATTTTGTAGTGACCATTTTTGCTTAGTAAATAATTTTTACTTAAATAAATAATTTTACTTAGTAAATCATTTTTACTTAAGTAAATAATTGACCTTATTGTGGTGATATGCAAGCATTAAGTTTAATATATTTATTCTGGTGTAAATAGCAAGAGCATGTTGTTAGGGATAAATTCCAAGCTCTCTCAGTACAGTTTCATTCAGATACACTAGGAATGCTTCCCCTTTTGAAACTGAGTTAAATGGTTTTGCTTTCTCTAAGTTCTGAGCTGTATTTCAGCACTATGTCATTAGTATTAGTATAGATAGTATTACATTGCTACATTTTTTTCATATAGCTGCTTGAGGTGATTTAAACCAATAAAATTGCTAGTATTCTTGTCAGCTTTGAAGCAACATCTATTTAACATCTGCTAAATTTCTGAAATTATCCCACAACACATTGCTCTACTAAGCATGTAAAACAGAATGCATGGTGGAAAAAGAACGCGAAACTCAAAACACTCATATAATGCTTTCTTTTTTGAGCCGCAAGCAAACTTCTTTGGGTGATCATGATTATTTAGGTAGATGTCTATGTGTGCTGCTTGAAGAACATGTGCTTGGTAGATGGTGTTCAAGATGAAATTTTGGTTAAAACCAGAAATGCATTCCATAAAAATGATTGGGAATTTCTTTTTCCATCTTCAGGCTTTAGTGGTGTGCCTTCGTATGGTGCATTATATATGGCAAGTGCAATATACTTTATGTACAGTACTTGCCACTCTTTCTTGATAAGAAAAGACCATATCACATTCTATATTGCACTGAAATTTTAACAAAATAGAAACTACACAAATGTTCAAATTTGTTTTTGCTTACCTGCTTGCAGAAGAGTTTTTCACTATGCTGAAGTAGCATTGGAGGACCTTGTCTTAAACAATGTCTTAAGAATAGTAATTTAATTGTAGAGTTGAGTTGCTGAAAGTTAAAAAATGCCATGTTTATTGCTGCCTGTTGTTGATTTTTTCACTAACTCAGTAAACAAACTGAAACAGAAATACTATGGAAAAAGCAGAGGTGTGTTATTAAGTAGACTATATCATGGTGTATAGACACAGAAAAGCTGAGATTTAATTTGCAGCCATACAGCTAAGACTTCCTAACTCTCAGAAGTTTGTACAATTTTAGCAAACTGCTGGTTTTGGTTATGATGCCTTAGCTGTTTAAAGGAAAAACAAATTATGAATTCTGGGTGTGCCTCCACAAACAGCACAAACTCATGTGATCACATCAGATGGCATCCAGCCCAAGCTAATAAATCTTACCTCTCTGCAATGGTACTAATGCTCTTTTAATATTATTCTTTCAGTAAGAAATACGTAATGTGTCCATAGTTGATTTTCCTTTGGCTGCTGAAGATGCACAGCTTCCACTTGAGTTCAGTGTGCACGTGAAGGCTCATGGTACCCAAAGTACTGACCCTCCATATCAAAACATCTCTTTATGCATTCAAAAATGCAAAGCAAGCTCCTTTCCACATGCAGACGGAGAGCTGATGATAGTGAAAAATGATAGCCAGAGAGCCATGTTTTATGTTACAGAGTAAAACACTTACAAAACATCTAATTTTATTCTTGTTCTTCTAGTGAATAATTTGATTTTGCTGTTAAGTATTTGAAGCAGCTTTTCTTGCCTTTTGACTTAAATATTTGGAAAATTTATGACAGAACTTTAATGAAATTTTTCAAACAGGCATGTTTTTAGTTTCACCGTAATCTAGAACATGACTCTGAAGTACCCAAAAATAACACTCCTAATTGCACAAACACTTATGTTTGTGTGGAATGGTTTGTAATTTATTACCTCTCTGTGCTTGTGTACAGGCACAAAGATTATGTTTTCTATTTTATTTATTTTTATTTCCCTGTCGCATGATTTTAATGGAATCTATTTTAAATATTTTTCATTGCTGTATCAAACTATAAATCAATAGAAAACTAACAAATGAAGTACTCTTAAACTTCATCTACTCGAAGTGTGGAATCCTAAACCAAACTTTACATCTGCCAAAATTTCAACTTCAGGAAGTTTAGTGTGTTCTGGACTTGGGCTGGGTTTTTGGTTGGTTGGTTTTTAAACTACAAAATTAGCTGAATTCAAAGCTATGAGGGATGGGGGAGGGGAGCTAATGCTGATGTTGTGGTTTTGGAGCATGTTTGTGTGAAATATTTGGAAATTGGATTACTTTCCAAGCCACAAAATATTTTGAGAAAACTTCTGGATTTTTCCACCAATTTTGCTTTGCTTTTTCAGCATCCGTGTTTGCTTGATGAATGGACCTGTATCAGAGACTCAGTGACTAAACTGTGGAGCTTTCCATTAACTGATGGAAAAGGCTAACAATATCTGTTGGGAAAGCAGGAAATGCAAGTTGTGATACAGTCACAACAGAAACAGACAGAGACCATTCCCAGAAAACATGATTCTTTTTCAAAGGAAGGAAGAGAGAAGTGCAGGGAACTAGTTAATAAATTGTACTGTGCATTGTAATGTTCCTTCTCCAGAAAGGAAATACAGTTTTAAGTAAAAGCAAACACACTGTCGGATTTTATTCAGGTGATTGACACTGATTTCCTAAGGATTAGAGGTTCAATTAATGCTTCTGGTGTTCTGTAAAAAACTTCCCAGGCAGCTAAATCTGATGGTTTATCTGTGAATATAGGCTTTAAAAACAAATGTTGGGAATTAAGCTTCATAGAACAATCATTGGATTATTTGTCCTGAGTAATTAGGAAACAGAAAAATGCCACATACCTTTTTGCACTAGTTAAATACGTTGCAAACCAAATATATAACCAGTGCACTGGAGTCCTCTGTTACAGAAATGCAGTTGCAGTTCATCTTGCGTTAACAGGATTTGAATAACTGCTGAATGAACGTCACTGAACAGGCTGCATGGAAACAAGGTGATCTTTTTCGATGTAGTCACTGTGAAGGTGCAGTCTGTGTCTGTGTAGAGTAGTGAACTAATTGAGTAGAGAAAATCCAGAAAGAGGAGCTATTGAGAATGTTGTGACTGTCTAGAGCTGCTGTGGGACTCAGTTCTGTTCAATGTATCAGGATTTGCTAAATGTTGGTATAGCCACATGGTGATTGTCTTCTGATATCACCTTTATCCACTCAGAATGTTTATTTTTCCTGTCAATAAAGACTGTTTCGGTTTAGGTTTGACATTCTCTTGCCATTGTTTTTAAGAGTATATAGCAACTTTATTCCATGAGTACTCAGCTCTTGAGAATTAAGACTCATAATTACAAAGTTCAAGATCACAAGTGAATCATTTTAGAGAGATGTCACTGTGATAAGAATTTTTAAGAGCTGTTTTTGCATGAAATGTAATTTTCCTTAGTTGTCCATGAAGCACAAAGAGTGGTTATAAATAAGTTCCCTCTATCTCTTTCTTCCTCTTTGAATACTTCCTATTGGTCATCAACTGGCACAAGCTCAGGGAAAAGATGACGGTGCCTTTATGGGTATTCTTGGTACATTTCTATAAATACATTCAAACAGAATAAAATTTTGGCTCTTTACTATATTCTTTACTGTGTAACATTTGCAGAATTTCCTCCAGGGTTAATCAGATGCTAGCATCAAGCAATGCCACTTTTCTTGAAGATCTGTTGTACTGCCAATGAATGTCTTTTCCTAGTAACATTCAGATTTCTGTTTTAAGAAATTGCAGCTATGCAAACAAGCTTATCTGGGCCAACAATAAAAAATCATTGACTCTAATTACGAGTTGTCACATAACAGAAAGGGACAAGGTTCCTTTTGTTCCACGAAAAGCCTGCTTTGCCTGCTTTCAAAAAATGCGTGGATTTCTTTCCAGTGGCTTTACATAATTGGTATGACAAAGTTTCCATCCTGTGATCTTACAGTTTCCAAGTGATTCAGACATACTTGTCCAACTTTGTTTAAGGTATTTGATGGTGATCTGTTACAGAAGTTGGTAGGTGGCATGAACATGAGGCCTGCTTTGTTTATTTAACAGAGTGGGATATACATAAACTGAATTAAGGAGTATTTATGTTGAGATTGCTGAAATTATTGACAGTCATTTTTAAAAAATGAGCCACTGTTGAGAAACAAGGTTGCTCAGCTCTGGCTGACTCAGAAGAATTCTTGCATTTTGAATGCCTGAATAAATGTGGTCTGAATCCATCATGTAAATTAACAATGTGAATTCCTAATTTGTGACACTGATTTTATGTCTGCACCAGTGAAGCAGGTCCAGTACCGCATAATTTGCAAGGAGACATAAAGATTTAGCAACTACTGTAGAAATCATTATAACTGATAGCTCTGCAGGCACAGTAAGTGACAATATACAACTCCCCATTTAAACTCAGACTGTTAAACTTAGTTAAATGAGTCTCTGTGAAGCCTGTGTTGGGAACATTTCAGTGAATCAATGGAGAGTCTGGTTCCAAATTAAAAGTAAGCCATCTGCAAGACTGTTGATCTGCTTTAATTGTAAGAAAGTACTCAAAAGTCTGTCATGTGAAGCTGTGAGAGCTGATACTTCCTTTGAAGCAGAGGTCTGCTGCTTCTGGTTGTCGATAGTAGCTGAAGGAGTGCAACACTAATCTTGAATACTGAGTCTGACTCATTACACATCTTGAAAAATGGTGATGGCCTATTTGGAAACTCATCTCCCATCATCTTTCAGCTACCCACAGTGAAAAGCTTTGGAGTAAGTTTTTCCATTTCTTCTATCCTTATCAGAGCAAGATGCTAAGTGGTCATATGTTTTAGGTAGGCTTTTTTTAAGACTTAGAACACAGCAGAAATAAACTCACCATAGCAGGTTGTTTACTAACTTTAGTTCTTATCCATCTTTCTTCATGGTATTATCTTGAGAATTTTTTCCATTACGCAAGGAGAGATGTGTCACTGAATCCATCACCATGGCTTTTGCAGCTGAACTAAGGCTGAAATATTAGCACTGTGCTATTTCATGCTGTATTTTCCTGTTGTGACAGACCCTCTGTTACCGTCAAGCAAAAATGGTATATGGTTAGCAAGGAAATGGTTTACCTGGCCACTTTCTGAACCTGAGTGAGACAGAAATGACTGCAGTGAGCTGAATATGGACATTTCTAGATTGCCCATAGGGAGGAGGACTGTGTTCATCCAGCCCCTGGAGACTTACATGACTGTGAAGTTCTGATACAATTTTATGTCAAAGATGTTAAGAGTATTTGAAGAGAAACAACAGATGGAAATTAACAGCTTTAGTAAGAATGAATAACTATGAGAAGTCGTTGTAGTAAAAACACAGTCTTTATAAAGGAAGGAGAGTGAGGCAAAATGGTGGTTTATTTGGTGTCCCAGAAAATGAGAAAAACTAGCATGTTTCCATCTCTCAGGGCTTATCTTGGGTTAATGGTTTTTCCTTCAATAGTATGCAATATAACTGAGAAGCATGAGGCCTTTAATGGCTGGGACTCTGCTGTCTCTGCTCTAGGGCAGTGAGCACTTCACAGAGAAATACCTGTCTTACTGTTCTTGAAGGTGGCCTCGTAGGAAAAATATTGCTAGCACTTGGAACAACTTACTAATGGTATTCCAGAGGTCAGGTGGACTTTAGCATGCCAATGTTTCATTATTCAAGGAAAATGAATGACATGCATCCTGACAAGCATGCAGGTGTGTAGTATATGGCCCATACACCTGTCTCACAGGGATAGGAAATCTGTCTCACATCCTAGGAAATGTGAAGTGCATGTATTCTGCCTAAATGTGCATTGAAATTCCAGCTGGCAACAAGATTTGTACGTTTAAAATAAAGCCAAAAGAACAGAACAGGATATGCTGTTCTGTTGTTTGACTTTTTCTAATAAAAATGGCTGTTACAGCTTAACAACATCATTTGTATTTTATACTAATTTTGGAGTATCTTAACAGCTCTTCCTTTTATAAAGATATTAAACATATATTTTATTTTTTTAAAATCCGTAACCTTTCAGCAATGATATAATAGTGCTCTTAAACATGGATGCTTTTTCAGCATTGCTGTACAAACCCATCAAATGGTGACCTGCTTTTAAAATGCTTTTTTTCAGTTAGTTGTAAGTAGAAGGGAACACCTATCTATTCAAGGGCTGATAATCTCTCAAATAAAGAACAAAACTGATTTCTCACTTTGGGCAGGAGAGCATCAATGAGGATGACAGAAGAATGTGTAAGTGACTTTTTTCCCACCTGCCAATGTAGAAGGGTAGCTACAAAACTTGGCTGACTCTAGAGTAGTATTGATTGCTGACTCTTTTAAAAGGCATGCCTGCATTGTCTTTTGTCTGTCTAAAGAAATGTTGTAAAGGCCTTAGTTTGCAGTCAATTAATCTTCTAGAGTAATTTGTTTGCCTGAGTCTATTGCCAGATGTGCTATCCAGGTACAAGCCACATATTGTGGTGGATAAAGAGACTTAGCTGTTAAAGCAGTTTATTATGTTTCTCTGCTGTAAAGTACATTGATCTTACTCGTGGAAAATGTTAATACTTTCTCCTTTGTTTGAACTATACCTCTGTTTTTTCAGTAATTGTTGTCTGTGACTTAGATCTCATTAGGATTATGCCAAGGTCACTGAATGGCATGTCAGCTTAATTACAGCGGCTTTCAAGCTGAACAGTTCTGACTCACAAATAGGAATTCACAGTTAGGTAAATGAACAATCTGAAATCTCTGAGCTGCATGCCATACAATGCTTAGCTCCTTACAGTAAGATGCTGAGTGAAGATCGTATTCCTTTACTCTAGTGAGCAGCAGCTAAATTTAAAAAGCCCTTGACTTGAAACAGGATGGGGCAGCCCAAGGGTTGATCATAAGCTGCAGTTTTTAGCTGTCTTATTTTAAACAGATTAGAAGTGAACAGTTTGTTATCCCTATGTTATCCCAGTTGAAAGCTGTGTAACAGTAGTGATAGGTGTGAGACATCTGGTACACTAAAGGCAAGGCATCTGTTAACAGCAGAGTAACTTGTCCATTGCAAGCAGTGAGGTATTAAATAGTTCTAAGCACTCCATAGGGGGAAAAATGAATAAATGTCCCTCCATTAGGGTAAAAGTCCAGTTCTTAAGGAAAGGCATAAGCAGCCTGCACTCTTTTGCCCCAGAGGTTTCCATGTGTTGAAAACATCCTTCTTGTAATTATGTCAGGGTATGTGTCATTCAATGTGTTTTTGCTCCAAAATCTTAGGTCTTTCTGCAGCTGGGTGATGTGACCTACATAAGAATTTCTGTTTGAAAATGAGAGGCAGCTCCCATTTTTAGCGGTCACTCTTTATACTCTGTGTTTTACCAAACTGACATCCACATACCTTAGAAACCAGACTACCATGTGCTGCCCTAGTATAATTGGCTTTATTTTGCACTTCAAAGGTCTTTTGTAGTGGTGCTTATCTACACAAACATCATGTGGATCTAATTAAAAATATCAGAATACAGGGGAAAGCAGAATACAGCAAGAAATAGAATCTTTTTTTGTGCATTCTCAAGTAGATACATCAACATTTATCATTTGTGCTTATAGTCAGTGTTTATTCATATTTGAGCAGAATTAACTCAGGTGTGTTTGATTACAGGCATAACAAGAGAAAAGTGCATTTTTTCCAGTAAAAAAAATAAAATAGAAGTGTGCCTTTCATGTTGTCCATAAATTTATAATAACTGAAGTGTCTGAGAAATCTCTGTTGGGAATAGACATAGTCAGTTCTGGTGACCAGACCTAGGTAATGATCAAGGGTGAAGCTGGGTGCTATGATCAGGTAAATTACAGTCTAGATCAGAGAAGCCAAGAAATGTACTATTTCAAAAACGTTGTCAGGAGCACCTGGTATCTATTGGCTGAAACCAGCAGTCTGAGGAACCTGGACTGCAAATTTGGATTTGGGCTGGACTGGAACCCTAAGCAGTCCACGGGCGAATGGTTAAAAAGCAGAGCACTAAGGACCAGTGATTCCTATCCCGTACAGGACACTGCAGGTCAAGCAGGGATTAGGGCTGAGCGGTGAATGAGGGTCTCCACTGTATCCTAGGGGAAGTATTCTGGTATCCAGGTTACTCTGTCAGCTTCACAGGCTTGCTCTTCATATCCTGGAATATTGGTTTATGGGAACACAGCTGTGGCCAGGTGTATCTTGGTTATTTTATTTTGGTAGAACTGTGTAATTGATTGCCTGTCTGGGACAGAAAAAGCACTGACAGAGAAAAGAACTTGCTGAGAGGCTCTTTTCTGACAAAGTGTAAGTTTCACCTTGGCCTCAATTCCTCAAGATATCCGAGTCCTCAAGATATCGTGCTTTGCTGCAGTGGTTTGCAGTCTCTTAAGTGCATAGTTAGGGGAGAGTGAAGGAATTCTACAGGTCATATGCCTTACCCATTTCTCAGAGCCACATGTACACATTTTTGTGTTCTGTGTGATGTATACAGTAACATGCTTTAAGTACACTACCAAATATAATAAAAATACTGGACCATTTTAATGGCGGGAGAAGGATAAGATGGATTCCAGGGTTTTTTGTAACATTTCATCTGTTTAATTCATTCTCAGTAATTAAACTCTTAGGCTACCTGTGGAATGGAAAAGAAAGATCACAAAATAGAAGTATTGTGTATTTAAAATGCACATGACTGAGGACTCAGATTTTTAAAATGCAAAGATTTTTCCAGTTAGTTTGAGATATGAGTCTTGAGAGTCTCTTATGAAACCAGCAACAAAACAGTGAACCACTAACATGCAAATCATTGCAGTCTCTTTTGGCAAGATACTATGGCTTGATTTAATTTTTTATGGAATTAGATTGATAGATGAAAAGTCTCACAATTACTTCAATATAAATTAAGTAGCTAGACTCCGAGTTAGCACATCAGATATAAATGGTTATTACTGAGTATATTTTGCTAAGGTTGACTGGGCAATTAACAACAGCCATGCTTACATGTAGAATGATGATGGTTGACCCTAATCAGCTTGTACAGTTCATTGTGACCTGGTGCTTCCTGGGACAGTGATCAAAGCCCTGTGAATCTTTCTAATGCAAAGAGTTATTGCTTATACTCCTCAGCATTCTGTGAGAGGTTTGTCAGAAGATAAGATATTTCTGCAATAAACCTGAAGCACTTCGAATAACCTGTATTTGAGAGGCAAGAAATAGCCAGCATTCATTGCTGTTTTCCTCCTCAATGTTTTTGACTCAGTGTTATGAAATATTAAGATAGGAACAAACATTGCTTAAGACAAAAATCTGAGTTCTCTGAAATATTGTCATTACACCATTCATTTGGACATGTTTAGCTCCATAATTTTCCATCTGCATAAACAGAATAATTTAGTCCTCATTATGCAAGTGATGCAAAGAACAGGAGATATAATTTTTCAGAATCTCTTCCAAATTTATGTACATGAATTGGCTGAACACCAGGCAGCACCAGATTATGTCACTTTAAGGGAAGGCTTGCTCAAGTACACGTCACATTACTGCAAAAGTTGGGTAAAATCAGATGAGATTCTAGCATATACTGTCTTACCTGTCACTGTTAGATTTTTATATTCCAAGTAAATAGACTGCAGTCTGTCCTAGGAGACAAGGGAAGGGAAAGTCTGTGTATACTTAGTTTGAAGTTTTATTCATATGGGCAAAAGCAACGACATTAGAGCTGCACTACGAGTAAGGTAGTTCAGCCCTACTGTCACATCTGCTGCTTGACCTCTGAAGACTGCAGTCTTCTCTGTGGAAAGAAAGACTCAGAAAAGAGATCTTGGTCCTCAGTAAGCTCAGGGAAGTCTTGCAAATGCAACTCCCTTGACTGAGCTGTAAACAGTATAGAATTTGCACCCGGGAGTTGTAGTCTATTTCTTTGGTACTGCTTGACTCTCTGGCATTGGTTTCGTCCCCCAGACTGTAACAGGAGCCTGCTATCTGCGGACTTCTTTCGTGTACCTCACAACCAAAACAACAAACAAGGTTTGCTGTCTTTAAGGCAAAAACTTGCTTATGTGCTTGAAAGAATTTGAAGACTATGTTAATAGTGCCATCTGGTGACACTTCATGTAACCCTATGCTATTTCCTGAAACCATACTGTATTTTAACATGATTATTTTACCTACGTGTATAGGAGCGTTTTCTGCCACATTAGTAAAATAACTAATCAATTAGATCCTCAGGCATCTTTTCCCCTTTAGTTTTACCAAGTGCTTTGAGGCTGTTTTCTCAACTTCAAGGCAGTTTTAGCTGTCGTGGCAGGACAGAAGGTCTGCAGTGTTGCCTTGGCTGGGGATTCCGCACTGTAGGAGGGATCTTGGACAGTATCGATTGACAACTGCTATTAAAAACAAAAAACACTCCCCCAAAATCTTCCTACTACTATTTGCTATAGTATTCTGTTGTTCACTTGTACTGATAGCTGGTTGAGAGCTGTATCAGTTAAGTGAGGAGGAAGCCAAGGAATGAACGAACACTTGACTCTGATGGGATACATCAGTAGAGGTGCATATATATTCACATGCTCCCAAGATAAAAAACAGCACTCAGAATTTTGCAATGTGAATGAAGCCACAACATGAAATTAGGTAAACTGAGAACCTCTGTACTTTTAGCACATTTTTTGCTAATGTGGCTCACATACGTATCTCCTTGCCTCTGAAGGTCTTACTTAAATTGGCAGCAGTGTTGATGTTAATATCTGCACTTCTGCTTCAAAATAGAGAGAAACTAGAAATGCCTGAACTCAGCAGATGACTGTTGAATTGCATTCCTTAATGACTAACATGTCTTTTTTATTTTTTCAAAAGGGAACAACCAGTTAAATTTCCAGAATGCTTAGTGTGTTCTACACTCTAATGATCTAAAAAAACCCACTTTAACGTCTGAAGGCATAAGAGCATAACAATCTGAACATGTGGAAGGGGGTGGAAATTAAGCCTTATGTTTACATGTCCCCAATATTTAAAATTTTTCGTCTCCTTAAGTGCTTGAGGAAGACTATAAATCTTTACCATGTCAAGAACAGACCTGTTACTGTTAACATTGAGTGAAACCTGAAAATGGTTCTCAAGCAAGGATTTTTGGTGAGCTCAAGTGTTCAGCTGATGTGTTTTGCTCTGAATAAGTACTGTCTCTATGATACAGGCATGATTCACAGGTGCAAAACAATACAGATACTCTCAGATGAGTAGATGAAATATTTTAAAGACCACAGGACAAAAGAAATATCTTTTTTTTGGTCAAGGGACTGTATTTTAAGAGACGCTGTTAGTGGGGTGGGCTAAAGTAAAACAGTCTGTTACATAATCAGCCATCTATTGGGAATTTTTATATATTATGTAGTTAAACTTTGACCCAGTAATTTATGAATTATTGAAATATCCCTTACAGAAAGGCATTTGATCTTTCAAATGTCAGGAAGGAGGAATCAGGAGTTATGCTGGTTACTTGTTTGCATGGTCAATGAAACTTACATCTTAAAAGGTGTGCACTTTTTCTAATTTTTATTTGTATAGTTTCAGTTTTGGGGCATTAGATTAATGCTTTTCTGCTAAATCAATCAAATTAAGTACTAAATCAGGTGTCCTTTCAATAGCAAATAAATACTTCTAAGAATTTAAGACCAAACAGTAAGCATTGTATTGTGTTACTAGTCCTGTATAATGAAGCTGTAGAAAAATACTTTTCATAGTTGCTTAAACAGAGATGTAAAATAAATTTCCCAGAAGAAATTAAATTATTAAACAGTTAAAAGCTTCAGTTAAATAAAATACGTGGGCTACAGTCTGTTACTAAACAGGGTGTTTCAGTTGTTCAGGAGTCATAACAGTTTCCTGTGATCTATCACCGCAGATATTAGTGTCTGCTTTTCTTTACTTACAATAGTCTTCTTCTTAAAATATTGTAATATCTGTCTACATATCTTCTATTTAAGCATGGTTCAACAATGTTTTGTCATTACCTAGTAAGAGAAGTTGATATCTGATAATTTTAAAATGCTTTGACCTCTGAAACAGTAAAAGAAATGCAATAAATTTTAAGTGTTCAAGGAAAAGCTAGATGATCCCAGGGTGTACTGGTAAATGTGCCAAAGATACCACAGGCTGTGTTACTGAGGGCTATTGAGGACTGCTTTCCTTTAGTCGTATAACTGACTGCTTAGTTTTTTGATGGCACGGAACCAAACTCTAAATGCTCCCGATGAACCTACTGACTTCTACTATGGTTACACAGGTTTGAGTGATGTATGACTCTGATGTGACATTGATAGCCTGAGTGTTTAAATTTACACTAAGACTACCATACTATGTAAATTGCTTGACATAAATGGAGTTGAAGCAGCATATCCGAAGCAAGAATTTGACCGTCTGTTTACCATGCAAATAAAGTGGTTGATGAGAAGTTGGACATGAGCCAGAAATGTGTGCTTGCAGCCCAGAAAACCAACCACATTCTGGGCTAGATCAAAAGCAGAGTGACCAGGAGGTGGAAGGAGGGGATTCTGCCCCTCTACTCCACTTGCAGTACTGCATCCAGCTCTGGGGTCCCCAGCATAAGAAGGATGTGAAACTGTTGGAGTGGGTCCAGGGGAGGGCCATGAAGATGATCAGAGGGCTGGAGCACCTGTCCTGTGAGGACAGGGTGAGACAGTTGGGCTTGCTCAGACTGGAGAGAAGGCTCCAGGAACATCTTATAACACCTTCTAGTACTTAAAGGGGCCTAGATGAATGCTGAAGAGGGCCTTTTCACAAGGGCATGTTGCAATAAGGCAAGGGGTAATGGCTTAAAACTGTGAGTTGGCTGCATTAGTACAGGCCCTAAGTAGCTTTATGCTTTCTTGATAATGTTCGCTATATCAGTCCCCTTCTGTATCTAAAGATGCTGAGCATGTATTTTAGTGCTCTACTCGTATTCTCCCCCACTGCCATTTCACTTGCCGACTAATTTACCTGCGTCTTCCATATTTGCATTTGTAAGCACCGTGAATGTATTTGCCCCAGTAAAATGACTGATATTTATGCATTTCAAACTCCTTCTGTACAACTGGTATCATGAAGCAGAATGTAGGTGCATCATTTGCTCCTTTTCATGTTCTATTGGACTGTGAGAGCAGAACTCACAGACACCTTCTTTGTGTACCATCTGCAAGGCAGTGCTTACGGCAAAAGTAACATCAACAAACCCTGCTGTGGGAAAATGAGCTCTGACAATCTCACACCTTTGCTATGGCTGTTATAGGTCAATGTCAGGTAGGAAATAAAGAACAAAACATATGTCATGGGGAATTCTACCCTTTTTTTAAGTAGAATATATCCTTTCTCTTCTAAAGCGAACTTGGAAATCAAAGGGGGAAATTGTTTCTTTTAAGGATTATTTGGGTTCATTTCCTCTATGATTTCTAATATCAGCACTGACTTTGGGTGTCTTTTTAAACCGTATTTTCTACTTAAATCATAAGTTAATGAACTATGTAAAATTTACTTATAAAGTGAGCATGAATAATTTCCGATACTCAAGAAATTACTGGATTTGTGTTGTGTTACTCAGGATGTCAGTCTGGATGCAGGTGATGGGCCCATTATGCTGTAAAAACCAGGACTTGCTCAACTGATGTTCAAGTGGTGCTGTGATCTTTTTAAACATTAGTCTTTGCTTTACCTTTTCACACACACGAAAGAAGTTGGCAGGGTCGAAAAATTAAGATTCCAGGCACTAATATTTGAAAGTATATTATGAAAACATGTTATGTAGCTATATATAAACCTCATCTATATTTTGGATATTCTAAAATGTCTACAAGGAACACTGAAGTGTTTTATAATTATGCATCTTCAGTATGTTTCCTCATATATGTTGAAAAGTACTGGCAGCGCAAGGAAAAGAGAGATTTAACACTTACACATATCAGAGTATTCAGTACAAATAAATGTGAATACCCCTGTCTGACAACATATCAGCAAGCTGGGAAGAAAAATTGCAAATGGACACTTTTACAGAGCAGCTTAAGCTCTCAAATCAGCTATTTAGCCATTGACTCCACAGCCCTGAGATTTCAGCTTGGGCCACCACTTGGTCTTTCTAATGTGTGCAGTGAAGAATAGTAAACTGGCACATACCCAGCCAGTTTTGCCACATCACTTCAGAAATAAGATCATGCTAATAAACCCTGGTTCTCAAATTCGAGGATCTGTGATGCTTTACTTGCAGCACTATCCCAGTGTTGAGGATGAACTGCTCTGCTGTCCTTGGGCTCTGTAATGGTCTCTGCAGCAGCTATGCTGTCCACACTGGATGTGCTGGTTTGAGCTGAAGTAGAGTAAACTTTCTTCACAGAGGCTAGTATGGGGCTGTGTTTGGGTTTTGTGCAGAACACAGAGTTGATAATGCAGAGATGTTTTTGTTATTGGCTGAGCAGAGCTTACACAGACCCAAGGCCTTTACTGTGTTCGGTACTGCCACACTGGCAAGGAAGTTGGGGGTGTATGGGAGATTGGGAGGAGACACAGCTGGGACAGGTGACCCAAACTGACCAAAGGGATATTCCATACCATATGACATCATGCTCAGTATGTAAGGTGGGGAGGAAGAAGGAGGAAGGGGGGACATCTGGAGTGATGGCGTCTGTCTTCCCAAGGAACCGTTACGCGTGATGGGCCCTGCTCTCCTGGAGATGGCTGAACACCTCCTGTCTGTGGGAAGCAGTGAATTAATTCCTCGTTTTGCCTTGCTTGTGTGTGCAGCTTTTGCTTTCTCTATTAAACTGTCTTTATCTCAATCCATGAGCTTTTCTAGTTTTTACCCTTCTAATTAGCTCCCCCATCCTGTTGGTGGGGGAGTGAGTGAGAGGCTGCGTGGTTCTTGGCTGCTGGTTGGGGTTAAACCACAACACTGGACCACTGCAGAAAGACTTGCTTCTCATGGCTGCAAACTTCTTACTGCTACAGGGTACCGCTGGTCCTCAGAAGATAGATGCAGATTCCCAGAGAAACCTAGACAGTTAGTTAGTTGTGTGTAGCACCATATCGCATCCACAGTTACCTGAACTTCCATGCACATGTCCAAAATACAGAGACTGGGAAACAGACTCCCAAAGAACTGCCTTTTTTAAGCATACTCCAGTCCTGCATTCTCCTCCCAGCCAACAGAGACCATACTTATGATATCCTATCAATGGTCAACATTTGTTGATTTTTTAAAAATTTCTGAGTAAGTATACATTTCTCTTGTTTTGAAAATAAATTCATCTATCAGGGACTGTTGAGAAAAGGCTAAGGAAACAGCTGAGTTTCTTTTCCCCACATCTCTTTCTGTGTTCCAGCTTGTTGGGGGGGGGGGGGGCCTTTTTTTTGGGCTGTTTGTGTGCATCTGTGTATATGCATACTGCTGCCCCTCAGTTCTTAATTTTCAAACTGGCTCCTGTTGTCTCTCAGGAAGCTGAAGACACGTTAGAGTTGTTCAGGTGTACTTCTGTGGAATGTGTAACCAGGTCTGTGTACTGGACATCTTAATTTCTTTTATGTCAGATATAAAATTTTTACCTTTGATAGATATGTCCATCAAATTTGATGTCATTACTGCTGCTGTTACAGGTAACCTGGGAGACATTTTAGCATTTTTCCATTTAGAGAACTTTTCAGACTCTCCTTAACTGAAATTACTATTTTGTTTGTGTAAAAGTGCCTGGCTTCTATCAGCATGATCTCATTGAGTGGGAAAATAATGTTAATAGAGCTAATCAATATACATCAGAGAGCTGCTGACATTGCACACAGTTGAACAAATACTAAAAAAAATATATTTAAACATTATTTATTCTGTCATTCCAAAAAAGGCTAACAAGTTTCCCAACCAGTTTGTCCCTGACCCCTGTGTGGTGTATGTGCTTTTGTATGGGAAGAGCATGAATGACCTGCTGGGGTTTTTTTCATGCCCTGTTTAAAGGGCCCACACAGCTGTAATCCCAGAACTACACAGGCCTAGTGAATGCAGAAAGAACATTTTAAGATTTTGGAACATCAGTTGCCATCACTCTCTGCCTGAAAAATGAGTGAGAGAATAGGATGCTCTGAGAGATGGTTCTCCATTCAAAGTTTTCCAAGCCACATCTGTCTCTTCTTCCTATCCAGAACTGATTCCAGTTTACATAACACTTCCCAGCTTTGTCTGGCTGATACAGGGGAGCTAATCCAGATACTATAGAAGAACAGGATTTTAAAGGGAATATTAGATGTTTTTTATTTAGATTTGAGGACATTTTGACTTAATTTGTGCAGTTTCTGAACTATATGAGGATATTTCAGAATATATCCTGTCATTATTCTCTCAGAATATCCGTCTCTGCTAGAAGATGGAAGTGATACTGGCTCATGCTTAAAATTAATTTTTCATTTAAAGAAGTCTCAGAGTAGTTTACCTGGATTACATATAGGAATAGTTTGCTACATACCATGCAAATCACATCTTAACTATGCACAACTGTAGATAAAAACTGTTACTGAGGTGATTAATTTCCAGGCTTCCCTGATAACACATTAGGCAATAATTATAGACATCCTTTTACTTCTGTGGTGGGACTTGCCGCTTGAACAAGTTGATGGTGTTGCATAAATGATTGATGTGCTGTAGATGTCAGTTATAACCTAAAATGTAAGTTCCACAGGGAACAGTTTCATTTAAAAAGAAACCAAAATGAAAAAACCCACAGAAACCCACAGTTTCAGTTATTTGTTTATGTACACACCTGCAGATGTGCGCTTTGGCTATTGGTAGTACAGAAATGCAGCTGTTAATGCAGAACAAGCAGGTCCATTCCTTACTCAATTCTTCAAGGATCTCTGTTAGGACTTTGTGTAGTGCATCTACCCAAATTTGCTTTTTATAAAGTAAGTTTGCATGAAAATATGAGCTTTTATCTTGACCTTTCTCATTTTGCAAAGTAGGAATTAAATCAACTTTTAAAGGTACATGAGGTAATTCTTTAATAAGTATGCATCCCAGTCTGTTGCTAATGAGCAAATAATTTGACATTTAAGACTTACTTTCTTTGTGCAGTCTGTTAGAAACCAATTCAAAGACAGCTGAATGTTTTCTGTAAACACAAACTCCAGCAGTGTGGGTCACTCTTTACAGGGTGCAGCCCAGTCCCTCAGGGACAACCTTCTCCAGCATGGGTGGCCCACAGGATCACAAGTCCTACCAGGAACTCTGCTCCAGAGTGGGTCTCCTCTCCCCATGGGTCTGCAGGTCCCTGCCAGGAGCTGCTCCAGCAGGGGCTTCCCACAGGGTCACAGCCTCCTTTGGGAATCCAATTCCTCCAGCATGGGTCTCCTCCACGGGCTACTGGTGAATCTCTGCACCCCATTAACCTCCATGGGCTGTAGGAGAACACTTGTTTCACCATGGGCTTCACCACAGGCTGCAGGGGAATCTCAGCTCTGGCACCTACCTGGAGTACCTCCTCTTCCTCCTTCTTCACTGACCTTGGTGTCTGCATACTTGTTCTTTTCACATATTCTCATACCTCCCTTCTCTGGCTGCAATTACTTCTGTGCAATAACTGTTTTTACTTTCTAAAGTATGTTGTCACAGAGGTATTACTCCCACCACTGATTGGCCTGGCCTTGCTGCAGTGGTGGGTCCAGGCTGGAGCCTCTGGCACTGGCTCTGCTGGACATGGGGAAGCTTCTACCAGCTTCTCACAGAAGCCACCCATGTAGTCCCCACACTGTCAAAACCTGGCCACAAAAAAAACATTGCACTATGGCAGGGGAGTTGGAACAAGATGATCTTTAAAGTTTCCTTCCAACCTAAACCATTCCATGATTCTATGAGAGGACATGGTCATTTCTATTATGTATCTTATTAGCTGAAGTATTGCAAAGTTTTTACCAAAAAAACTTAATTGCTTATTTTAACAGTTGGTTGAATTGTGTCCTTATTTGTCTTTCAGCTTTCTAAATAATTAAACATGCCAACATAGATGTGCATCCTAGATATTCTATTCAGGTATTATATTTCTTTGCTGTATTTTGCTTATGTATCTTAGAGAGTGACTTCTTTTTTTATCAGTATCAGGGAGGCAAAATACAACCTTTGCCTATGGGGAGAGGCACTAGAGCACTGAAGGAATTTCCATGGTACTGTTGACTTTTTGTGGACCTTCTGCAGTGAGTCAAAATGATAGAAGCAGAAATAATTGTGTGCTTGCTCATGTGCAAATGGATAAGTGTTTTGCCATGGCTCATATTCAGAGAAGCAGCCAGACTGAGCAAGAGTGTTGAGGCATATGAGGTAACTACATGATTAAGTGTTTGATGCATCCATGTCAATCAGCTGTGGAAGAAAAGTACTTGTGTTCAAGATAATTTGTACACCTGCGGCTCTATGAAATTAAAGAAATTGTTCAAGTTCAGGAAGAACAGGCTATTCTAGCCTAATGTGACAGTCTCCATTTAGTGATTTGAGCTGTTTTCTCTATTACGTTTTCACTTCTACTTTGTGGGTGGGATGAGATTAACCCCATTCCACCAAAACCCAAAAATACATCTGTCTCCTTACAGCTCTATGTGTCCATAATGTGGGCTGCAATAGCAAATACAGTTGAAGTTGCATAGTTCAATTGTGTTTATCTTCTAAAATACAGCTTTACTGCAGGTAAGTATCAATATCCCTGGTAAATATTTAGCCATTTGTACACATCTTCTCTCACTGTTCTGGTACTGTGTTGCTGCTTCTGCTTGGTACTGGCCATAAATACTCAGATTTGACCCCTACTGTGGGAGCTGCTGACTCCTTCAGCGAAGTCTGTGTGTGCAGAAGTACAAACACATGGTGGTGTCTGTCTTTGTTACATTGATTTAATTTCAATGCCTGTTCTGTTAGTAGCTATGGGAATAAAGAATAATGCTGGCAGAGTTATTATTATGCTATTTTAAAATTAGTTTTTCTTAGTGCTCAGTTCAGAAAAAATTTCTATCAGTTCTTAGGACATACAAGTACTTTAGGAGGGATGCAGTTCCTGAACTCCCATTCTCCAGGGCTGTAGGTCAGGACTTCTTAATGAAAAATATGCAGAAAATTATTACAGCAGGAAAGAGGTACTTCCAGGCTGCCCTCTTACAGAGTCCAGTACCATGGGGTTGCCTTGCCAGTCCAAATTGGGAGGGAAGAAAGATACTTCAAGTGAGGAACAGAAACTGTCAGCAAAAGCTTAGATAAAAATCCTGTTATTACCAAAAGTGATCAGAATCCTGGAGTGCCTCTGTCTGAAAAAATGAGAAATATACACAATGGGATCAGAAAGGGAAAGCGTGAATTTGGTCATACCTCCTAGGCAATGGCTACAAGTTAGGCTGAGTTGGATCAGGCAGCAAGTATGCCTCATTTTCCTGTAAGACAATACAGGTACTCCTCAGCACCTGCATGGGTGATGAAGTTGATACTGATAGGAATGTTTGTGGTGAGACACATTTTTTAAGAAGTTTCTGGCAAAAAAAAAAAAAATCAACTGAGTCTGTAGGGTTTTCTTTTGCTAAATAAAGAATAACAGCTAGAGTAGAGGTTTTGGAATGTATTTAAAGTGAAAAAAACTGTTAAAAATCCTTATCAAAGTAGTTGGATCTAGATGATCTTCAGGTTCCTTCCAACCAAAAACCTTCAGTGATTCTAGTTATACTGTATGGAGTACAACAAATTAATCTTCAAAGAAATAGGACTTACATAGTAAAAAATAACTATTTTTTTGAAGATTGATAAACTTTCTATTATGAATGTTAGAAGTATTCACAACAGACGTTCTCAAAAACCAAAATATTAATGATTCTGAAAACTGTTTCAGCAGCATGAATACAATAAACTCTTGGGTAACAACATTTCTGCCTGAAAAGTTTTGAGGATAAATTAATCACTGTACAATAGCATGAGGATTTATGACTTTGACATGTTAATGTCTTATACCAAGAAATTGCAGTTTGACATTGAGTTTGTTGAAGTGTCCCACCTGCACCAGCCAGTCCTGCCCCAACTCTCCAGCACTTAGATTTCCTGGGATTTCAGTCTAGAAGGGATCTGGGGCACATTCTAGTTTCTAAGAGAGAAACCTAGGTTTCTCTCCTGGCTGAGAGACCAGGATGCTGCAGTGCACTGATCTACACTTGGGCAAAGCCTATTCTCATATCTTACTCATATGTTGGTGGTGTAGGAAAGACAAGTAATACCTATGGCTTGGTCTGCCCCGGGTTTTCAGTACCTAGCTAAAGCCTCTTTTAAGAAGCTTTTTTAATCATGGGATCTTTCTCTTGCCTCCTGGAAATAGGGGTAATTTGAGATTACTGAAGCTGAATGCCAGAAATCAGCAGTGACTTTGGGTAATATTGCATGATTTTCACATTGAAATGCCTTTATTCTGGTAGTACTAAGAGCAATCACTGTGTTAATGTGGCATCTAGCACATAGTGTAACCTGTCTAAATTTCTGTTTTGTATGCCTCTGTCTTACAGTGAAGCATATCTCAGCTGTTGTGAGTTCAGTTTTCCTACTTCCCACATGGTTCTTTGCTAGCTGAGGCTAGGTGTGATCTCCTGTGTAGCACATTGCTCCTGCACCCCAGAAGCAAAAAAACCACAGCAGCAGGTCAGGCTGCTTTGTCTTGCACATAAAACATACCAGCAACATTCAGCCCTTAAATATGTTTTGTGAGGTTTTTTTATTGATAATTTTATTACACCCTACTATATCTAGAAAAAAATCAGCTCTTTTGCTTGCTGAAAAGAGAAAAGTAGAAGCAGAAGGAGCACAAAAGAAGGAATGAACATGATTTAATAAGACAAGGTTTTCTGAACTTTCCTGACTTAAAGCCCCCTAGGAAACTAGTCTTTGGACTGATCAGATGAAACAGTTTTACAATCACATCTGACAGAAATGAATAAGGAATAGGCAAGAGAAGGAGTGACCCTCTTTCCTCCTAAAGAAAGCTAGTTCAGGCATGAGGAAACAGTAAAACATGATGAAATTCATCAGTGATGGGAATATATCTAATCCTGTGAAAAATACAGTCTTTTAGTCTCTGTATCTGATTTTCCATAATGGGATTTCTGTTTCATGTAAGGATTTTTTTTAATTAAAAAAATTATTATTCTGTTCTCTGAGTGAGGAAAAATGTCCTGGTACTTCAAACTCTAACACCAAATAGTTGTCACAAAATATTTCTTGTGTTACTTCTGCTGTTAAAATAAATCTTTGTCAGTGAAACTAAATACCAGCCCAAACTAAAGATATAAAAAAATACTGGTTCAACACAAAATCATAGAATTATTTTGGTTGGATAGTACCTTAAAGATCATCTAGTTTCAACCCCCCTACCATGAATGGGGAGCTAGACCAGATTACTCAGAACTCCATCCAGCTTGGCCTTGAACACTTCCATGGATGGAGAGTACACAGCCCCTCTGGGCAACCTGTTCCAGTGCCTCACCACCTTCACACAGAAAAAAATTTCTTCCTAATGTCTAATTTAAACTTTCCCTCCTTCAGCTTATGGCCATTCCCCCATGTATATTGCTACATGTCCTTGTGAAAAATCCCTCTTTGACCTTCCCGTAGGCTCCCTTCAGGTTCTGGAAGGTGCTATGTCTCCTTGGAGCCTGCTGTTCTCTGGGCTGAACAGTCCCAACTGTCCCAACTGTCTCGACCTGTCCCTTTAGCAGAGGTGCTCCAGACCTCTGATCAACTTAGTGACCTGCCTCTGGTCTTGCTCCAACAGATCTACATCTTTCTTCTGTCAAGGGCTCCAGAGCTGGACACAGTACTCCAGGTGGGGTCTCACAAGAACAGTAAAAGCATAACAGTAGGAGCAACAGCTCATGGAGTAACACAATATGGGTTTGTGTGTGCAAAAGGGGGCTTGCTTTCTGATCAGAATATGACTTTTTTTTTTTATAAAAAGCTCAGGGGATGCCTTTTCAAAAAACCTCTGAAAAGTCTGTTCAATACAATGCTATTACCTTGATGAATGTTCCAAAGTATTAATTCTAATAAGATCTCATCACTGTTGCATTCCCTCATTATTTCCTTTCTAAATAGATGCTTCATGTAAGACATGAGTAAATGGCTGGGCATCATATTTTTCTTCAGACATTATCTCTGCCATAACAACTTTTTCCAGTTTTCCAGCTGTTTATGTAGTTGTAAACCTCCAATGACTCATGTAATTAGAGTTTTCCATGAGTGTTGACAAAAGTGATCTTTATTGCTGTATAATTCTCTTTTGAACTTCAGGAGAAAGAATCACTGAAGGAATAATATTTATGGAATGTCAAAACTGGAAGATGACCATGTTAATCACCTCAATAGAAAACAGTCTTGCTCATAATTACATTATGAGACAGCTCTTTATTTATGTGATTCATTGGATCTCACTTTCAGATTTGGAAGTACAAGAGTATTTTTCAAGACTCTCCTTGAGTCCCACAGTCCTATAGCTACCATGATGATCCAGCTGCTATTTTTAGCTAGGGTTCTGAGCACCAGCAGTTACACGCTCCCACTTCCCCAGACTCCATAAAACTTGGTTAGTGTTGCTGGAAGACAGATTGGATTTAGCAACAAACCAGTTAGCTCTTGGACTTAATTGTTTGGTAACCAGTCTGAGTGAGTGCTGTGTGTGCCCAAGCTCCTAGTAAGTTGACATTGTGTATTTCTATTTAAAGTGAAGCAGAACTTGTTCTGTTCTCAAGTGCACACTGCAATGTGCCAGCCTGTCAGCAGTAATGGAGACAATAAGTTTGTAAAATCAACTATGTGTATGGGTAGGGATGTAAAAGCCCCAAAGCCTGATTTCTCTTTCATCTTCTCAGGAGTGAGGGGTATCTGCATGAAAGTCTGTGTCTCAGGAGTTATAAAAGCAACATTTGTCTGTGTCCCTTTGTTCTTGCCTGAAGTATTTTTGAAAAAAATGAATCACAAAGAAAACAGAGTTGGCCTTTCCAATTTTCACTGAAGCCTGTAATACCAAAATTATATTACATTTTGAAGAGTGAAAGGATGGTTTAGAAGGTAGTTAAGATTACTGGACTATAGTATTTGTTTCTCAGTGTGGTTTGAAAGTAATCCACATGACTTTCTACGATATTATAGTTTTCTTATTAATTTATTAAGTTTCAAACACTGTCTCAAATGTTAATATATTTGTAATGTATCCGGCAAATGTCAATTAAACTTAAAATATACCTCTCAAAGTATGTTCTGAATAGCAACATCATATGTAAACAGAAACCATACTGATAGTCTTCTTTAGCTGCAGGAATATACACACTTCGGCCTTTCTCCAAAGCAAATAAAAAAGTACAGTGAGTGATTTTTGAAAGCCCTTTTGGATCACTGTTAGTAGATGACTCTTTCTTAGAAACAGCCTCAGAAGGTCAATATGCTTTCAAACCTGTTTTATTTGCCTGTGTGACTTGATATCTGTAGTTGTAAGCAACAAGGGCTCTTGTATTACACAGATGCTTGAAGAAAACTCCCATAGAGGTGTGGGGTCTGTCATGTAGCTCTTTGCATTTATTCTTGCCCTGTTGTAATTTCTGCGCTCCATTGGTGAGATTTGTCTTTCCTCAGCAAGTTGTCTAAGTTCTCCAAATTCAGTGGAGGGAGACACATAGGCAGACATAAACAATTCTGAAGGGGCGATTCATATGATCCTAGAACAGTCACTGGCTGGGACATGTTGAGTTTTCTGCAATGTCTCTGCTAACTTTTTCCGGAAAAAGGTGGTTAGAGTAGATTCTGGCTGCCATAAACCATTAGATTTTTGAGGCCACCTGTTGCTATAGTTTTGTGTGAGTATGATAAAAAAATAGCTGTCTAGAGGACACTGCTCTTACACTGACTACAGACTACTCAAACTCTTGTTACTGCTTAGTCTTGCTTCAGTCTTTTAGCATAGGAACAGAACAGCTAAGGGAAGAAGAGTCCTTAACATGTTTTTTCTGGTCTAGACCCTTGCTCTTCTAACAAAGTTCTCATCCAATCTGTGAAGAAGATACTCAGGAATGGATTTTCTCCATCTTTTTTGGTCCTTATTAACTGATGGTGTGATGCAGCCGTTATTAATTTGTGGCTGCTTCCAGCTTGTAAAAATTGTTTCATACTAATTAGAACATCAGATTTAGAGTGCTGGAAGGCTCAGACTGCATCTATGCATTTCTGAGGGCTGCCATCGCTTGCAACAAGGGCTGATTTGGTCAACACTGCAGCATAATGTGAGTCTCTATGGTTCAGCACAAAGCTTGTTCTTTAATTCCGGCTCACTCTGTAGAGGAGGTTACAAAGGGAACATACAACGCATACTCTCCAGTTGGGTTTGTACTTCTTAGTGGTAACTGGATGGGGTTTGCCTCATTAAAAAGGCACGAGCTCCTGCAGGACTGGATGAACATCCAGCTCCTCGAAGTAAGGGCTTGACAGTACCATGTCCTTTCTAGTGCAGAAAAGGAATCAGTAACTTCAATGAGCCACAAAACACATATTTGGCTTCTTATACAAGACTGACTTAAATTGTATTTTCTGTCTTGAAAATGTAAAAGAAGAAAAATTAAGTTAAAATGTGAAATAGGAAGTGAGATGGGATGAAATACTTATTTGAAAAGGAAAATTGACCTACAGTAATGAAGCTAAAAGTAGAACTAAAGGTTGAGATCAAAATCTTGAAATAAAGAAACTTAAAGAGGCTGTTCCCAAGATGAACCTTCTGTAATTAAATAAATACTGAAACCAAATAGGGGTTTTAGGACAGAAAGTCTTTTAGAAAAAGACCCTAAAATTAATAGCTTCCTATTGTCCAATCAGTATTTTATAAGTAATTTTCTCCTCTTGAAGTTTCTGATAGATTGGTTGCAAACTATTGTTTTTCATGTGTAATTTCATTGTTCAATGTCTATGCCTTTAGCAAGTGCGTGTGTGTATGTGTATGTGTGTTTTGAGGGGTCATGGGTTCCCAAAAGTTGAGGATTTTTTCAGGGTCATTTCTGATGAGTTAACTGTAACAGAGTTAACTCAGTTCAGATGTAAAACATTTTCTTGACATGAAAACGTCAAAGCCTCTCTTAAAAATTACATGTAAGCTATTTTGTGCAATTGTTGCTTCCCTTCTAAATCGAGGGAGATGATTATTAGTTTGGGTGACTTCTGTAATCTCATATCTTTATGTACTTTTTGATGTCCACCAACATTTTTAGCTCAAGTGAAAAGACATTGGCATGGAAAGACACATTTGGAAGAGAATTTTTTGTAGAAATAGTAATTTTTACTTCAGTTAGAAATCGATGGGAGTTCTATTGCTTGTAAGTGGGGAAACAGTGCAGTTAGTTATGCTGCTCTTGACATCACTTTGTCTAAACATATTTTGATCTTTTACTGTTTGTCCACGTAAAGAGTCAACATATGAAAGGTTTTGAGTTTTTATATGCCTCTTGCCCTTTCTTTCTTTGTGTGGAAGATATTTGTGATTTAATTTATACATGATTTCTTGAGTTTTAATGCAGTGATAATTAATCCCTTATTCCCTGGACTGGGTTTATCTTCTGCCTGTTGCTGTGTAATTATTTAACCTGAGAGTCAACTCCTAAGCTTGAGTCCTGAAATGTCAACTTTAAGTACTGGAATGGAGGAAAAGGGAGCAAGCAAGTTGCTTCTTTTATGAACTGGAAATGCTGTGTCACCTTTCAGTGCTCCTATGAGGCATCTACTCAGAGGGCCAGACCATTATTAAAGGGTAGATCTTTGTTACTTAGAGAGAGTCAGACATAAACAGCCCAGACCCAGAAGAAGAAACTCTCTATCTCTGTTGGCATCAGAGTCCTGAAAATTCTTGGTAAACTACTGCCTGGCTTTGGGCAGGTCCATGAGCATACAAATACTTGACCTTGAAGTCCCATGGCCACCTGCATTTCTGGTTTAGGATGTGTGCAGGTATTTGGTGTTGACAGAGCTGGATGACTCAGTCCAGTTTTCATTCTTGACTCCCAGTCGGGTTCATAAAATAGTCATATTTCTGTCTGTTGCTTGACACCTCAACCAAGCTGGCATTTTTGGGGAATACCAATCATATCTGTGTGTGTGTCTGACAGAAAATGTGATGATAGTGGCTGCTTTGGCTCACTTCATTTCCCTGTCCACTGCATGCAACATGAGAGTCCAAAATACAGCATTGTAATTGTTAAGGTGTTTCTGTCCCTGGTGGAATTTAGTATTAGGTTATTTGCAAGGCTAGAGTTGATGAGATTTTGACTTTTAACCTGTTGCTCTCAATATCCAATCATGTTGTCTCTGTACAGATTCAGCTAATGACTATTTCTGTTAAGGAAAAAAAATGCTACAGAAGATCTAAAATCTGATTTTTTAAATGGATTAAATATAATAGTACATTTTATTTGCAGTCTTTATGACAAATGGTCATATTATTGGAAGTAAAATACATGAAAGATAGCAATCATTCAAAGATAGCGTGATTCTTTATTGCCTAGGCTAATGTATTTCTCTGGGGCACATGAAGTCCTTGTAAGAGTATGTGACATTGAAACACTCAGAGAAACACTGTTTGAATGTCACAGTATTTCCTGAAGAGTGAAAAAAAAGCTCTGGTCTATATCCCTTTCTGCACTAAAGACTAGATAACATGACCGGAAGAGCAAGCTCATGTATGCTATTTCTTCAACAATAGAAATGTTTGTTGAGAATTGCAGCTACAGATGATACATCAGAAAATTTCCTGAACTTCGTTGTCCACCACTGAGACTTCAATCAGTCCTTCCAGTGTGTAAGTGTTTCTCTGTGGTGGTTGTGTTATATGACCATCGGCCATCTGGTGATGGAATTGTAATGGCTCTGAACAATGGCGTAGTCATCAAAACCCTCAAGGGATATGACAAATAATGAGTGGCTGTATTCTCCAATGCCTCACTTAATAAGGAGAGAGTGATCCAGCACAGCCTTGTGTGGAAGTTTTAAAGTATGTGCAGAACCATGTAATTCTCAGGAAGTACAGTCCATGCTTAAATTGGGGGCTGCAGTATAATGCTGCAAGCCCACATCGTAATCTTCTGCCTGCATTTTGCTTTCTCTTTGCAGAATACATAAGCACTGATTTATTTAGGGAGGCTAATTTGGTCATTCATCTCCTCTGTGTTTAATCCCTTGAGCATAGAAAAAAACAAGAAGCAACAAGAGATCTTTATTTCATGTATTTTGTGACAAAGAGTAAAATGGCAAGCTAATTAGAAGATTGTTTTACTGAGTCTCAGGGTGAACAGTTACTTACAGATCTGCTAACAGGGTACCTGGTTCTGAGGATTAACCTGTGAACAGCATCACAGAAGCACAGACATGTTCTTCTGGCTTGGTCGTATTCTGGCCAGTGTGAGAGAAGAGAGTCTAAACTGGAGCAACAGGTGACAATGTGCCAGGTGATAGTTAAGAGAGAAGAAAGGGGAAGGGAGGCCTTCCTAGCAAGACACAAGGACGAAGATGCTAGACAGATCATCTCTGGCAGCCTCCTGCTGTGCACAGGGACGCCAAGGGATGGGCTGAGGCCAGCACGTGTAAACGCAGCAGTGAGCACAGATGCTGGTGTACCTCTCACAGTGTGATGTCTGCACAACTGTGCCCTTCAGGTTAAATGGGAAATCATCCTTGTTCCCTGTGAAAACTTGAGTATGATCTTAGAACATTGATATTAGAACATTTCTCCCAATTGCTTCTCAGGTTTTCCCATAAGGAAGGAAAGGGTGACTGAAAGCCAGACCTAGATAGCACATGGCTCTGGAGCTGAGGCCTGTATTCAGCTGTTTATGGGGTGTGGGGTTATTTTTGTCTTTTGGTTAGCTTTACAAATACATCTTATTTGACCTAATTAATTTAGTTTCACATATGCTGAAGTGTCAAAAAGTATTGTAATTTACATTGCATGCATGGAGTTGAACATTAGATATTTAATAACATAGATGTTCATTAAAATCAAGATAAATTGGTTACAAAGTGTGACTTATAGGATGCTGTTGAAATTGAAATCTAAAGCAAAACATGGCTTCTCCTGTGCATGTATAAATTGTGAGTACAGTACCTTGTCAAGGATTCTGGAAAAATCACTCATAACTTTGTATTAGAACTATAGCTTCGAAAGGTTGAGTATTCTCTGATGTCTATCAAGAGTCTAACTTCATGATCCTCATAAGTACATCTCTGTCTCACAAGCAAACATAGTGAAAATGTCAAGTTCAGACTTATTTGCCAGAATTGAAGAGAGCTGTGGTGTAACAGTGGCATGCATTCCTTTTTTCACGTGGAATTTGTTTCCCCATCAGGACAGCACCTTCTATAGGTTTTTCTAAGATTTTTTGGGGTTTTTGGGTTTGTTTGTTTTTTAATGTAGGGTAGAGCAGCATCATACAAATTTAGGGAATAACTGCTTTTTCAGTCATTGATTGCAGTTTCTAGAGCACCTACTACTTAAGCTATTTTGCAATCCAGTAAGTCATTGCAGTGCTGCCAGCTCGGAGTTCCTGACATTTGCTTTTCCTTAGCAAAGTTTGCACAGGTGGAAAAAAAATGCTGGAAGCCTGGGCACAGCAGAGCCATACAACCCCTCCAGAGCACTCCTCCTGGAGACTAGATTTGGACTGGGAGATCTGGCTTGGGGTGTATTTCTTATATCCACATCTTTGCCAAATATAATCAGTGGTTAAGCTAGTGTTTTGGTCCACACCTATGCTGAGGTAAAGGCCTGTACTTAAGTCAGGGATGGGGGCTGTCTGTTTGCTGTTTGATCCCTCCTGTTGACTTTCCAGGCCAGAACTGGCTTCTTAGTCATACTCTCTGCCAGACATAACTGCAGCACAGTAGCTATGATTAGTCTACTCACAGTTTGTGGCTGAGATGACTGAGCTTACACATTTTAGCCAATATTATTATTATGTATGACCCGGAAATGTAACTTAGAAGCCAAGAGTACATATTCGTTACGGAAACAATTCAGTACAAACCCCATTATGGTCTATATCAGACCACTGTGGACTATATGGTTTTGTTGAACATCTGCACCTAGAGCTTAGGTGGACCATTTAAAATTCTGTAAATTGAAATGTTTTTAAACTTTTTTTCTGGTATTCTCATTTACATGTATAATATAGTAACCAATTTCAAACAGAAAAGGAAAAATTATGTATGAGGATATGGAAACAGTGTATATACCACTAGAAAAAAAAGGAGTTTTCACATAAGCATTTAATCAGACCTGCTTATTCTTTTGAAAAGTTTGTTTGGGCTAGTTGGCCTTGCCTCACAGTTTTTTCTGTAATGCTCCTGACTAGCCTGGTTGAAGCATGAGATACAGCAGCAATGTTAAAAACATGTTTAGCATACAAAACTGAAACACGAAAGAGAGGACATCCTTGCTGAAATAGCTTCTTCTGTTCTCCCATCAGTGGTTGTTTTAAACCAAAATATATCTGACTATAGTTAGCCGATATTTGAGAGTCTGCTATGTGAAAAGGTCACTCATCCACCCACCCACATAGTAGAAATTTTGCCCAGCCTGGACTTGACAGCTCTATTCAGGTTTCTGCCACGAAGTGTGGTTCTGAGAGGAGACTGAACGAGACAGCATTGTGCAGCCTCCCCACTGCAGCTGGGGCAAACTGTGCTGCTGCTGGAGTGCCCTGGGGCTTCTCGTAATTTTGGAGGGCTCAGGCATGCGTATGTCCTTCACAGTCTCATTTGAGATTTGGTTTTTAAAAAAGACAAAAGCACCCAAACAACAGAAAATAGAAGTTGGGCATTTTGAATGTCTGATTCACTTCAGGGAAACCAGTGCTTCTCTGTGTTGCTGGCAGGGCTGCTGAAGAGGGATGTCAGGTCTGTAATCACAGACTGAGAGAGTGCCTCATGGACCACAGAGGCTGGGTCCCCTCCCACAGCCCCACCACCA